>NC_090350.1:38991410-39293042 GCF_035084215.1 Heptranchias perlo | reverse complement strand
CAGCTAGCCCCTCTACCAAGTCATGGTGCAGGACAACCTTGGCAGGATTCGGGCTGTCTTCTATGCCTTTGTAAAGAACAGAGACAGCAGAGATACTGGACGCCGTTGTGAAAGCGTTTGTTGTGCTGACGGGATCCTGCATCGACCGTGTGAAGACCATCACTGTGGACAAGCACATTATTAGGGTGAGGTACAGCCAGCCAGCTGTCCCCGGTCTGCTTGGCCAATTCCATGTTTCGATGGACCTGAAGATGATCAGCATCTACGTTGTTCACACATCTGGAAAACGTTCGATATCTGCAGAGGAAATGGTGCGAGGAGAAACTGGAGAGTTGGATGCCACACACACACAAACAAACACACACACACACACACACACGTTATTGCAAGGGAGCAGAGCTGAAAATTAAGGCGAATCTGCTTCTTTCTGTGCCACGATGCTCTAACTTCACTCTTTCTGTTCCAACAGTACCTGTTAGCCAACTGGGTTCGGCAGAACTAAATGCAGGTCGGATATCTTTGCTGGGGCACGCTGACCTTTGGGAACAATAGGAATGATTGCATTGAGGCGGAGAATGGGAAGATCAAAACCGGCTCCATTCCTCCCCCCACCGTGTAGAAATGTATCGAGGTCCTGGTGTTTTACAAACAATCAACGCAGTGTCGTCTCGTTCCTGCAGACCGTCTCCTTCAAGCAGTTGGCAGAATTTCCAGCGGATCTGCACTCTCTGGATGCTAGTCTCACCGAGTATACTTAGGAGCAGGAGGAGGCCATTCAGCCCCTCGAGCCTGTTCCGCCATTCAATTAGATCATGACTGATCTGTACCCTAACTCCATCTACCCCCCTTGGTTCCGTAATCCTTAATAACCTTAGCTAACAAAAAATCTATCAAACTCAGACAAAAAAAAAAATCTATCAACCTCAGCATGCTGTGAGACAGATGCGGGGGGGAATGAACAGTACATCGATCGAGTAAGTATCAAGCAGCAGGAGGACCACGTGTTCAGTGTGACCTCTGGTGACACACAGTATATTACAGAGGTCCACGCTAGCCAAGCCACCTGCAAGCTTCATACTCTCTGGTATCAACGTTCGCTGCCCTGCAGCTGCCGTCTTGGGGTATTTGGGTTTGGTTCTGGAGACAACTGGCCCCCATCTCCCCCGCTCCACCCACCCCCACCCCGCAAAGTTGCTGGAAATCATCTGAAACTCGCGTGCAACCAGCCACGAGCGCAGCTGGTGTTACCACTGAAGCCCAGTCGTGCCTCCTCATCAGCACTGAAGATCCAAAGAGCATCTAAGAACATGAGGAGGCCATTCAGCCCCTCGAGCCTGTTCCACTGCCATTCAATTAGATCATGGCTGATCTGTATCTTAACTGCATCCACCGGCTGTTAAACCCACAAAGTGAAACTGACTGTGCAGAGAGAACTGTCAGAAAAATCAGCAAATGCTGGAAATCTGAAATAAAAACAGCACATGCTGGATATACTCAGCAGCTCAGTGAGGAGCTGGGAAAGACGGGTAATGACATTTTCAGAGAGGAAAAAAAAGGTACATATCGAAAACATTAACCTGTCTTTTCTCTGACTGACTTGCAGCATTTTCTGTTCCTATACGTAGGTTAAGGGCTATCTGCAATGCGGTTTGAAGGGGAATGGCAGTGCGATGGTGACAGGGTTAATCACGACAGAGGTGGGTGACGGAGGTGGGTACAGCAGGAGTCAGCAGCGGTCCATTTACATTTTTGCTGACAGGTGGCAAATTGCATTTTCTTTTCCTGATACTTCAAATAAAGAATTTGCTGCCCAAATATCCCTTTGGAAATATCACTCACATATATAAAAAAAAATTATTTACGGGCCTAAAATTCTAATTAGAGCGTCATCAGATGACATGTCATGGAACGGCACAGCTCAATGCTGCAATAGAAAGTTAAGTTAAATTGGAAACTGCGCTGAGCTGGCATGAACACACTGACAACTCTGGAACCAAACTAAACGCCACAATAAAGATTAAATGGTGAGCTGCAATAGGAACAGGGAGAAGAGTGGCCACTTCAGTCGCTTAAATGCTGGGATCTGGGTTTGTAACCAGCCCACATCAATGTCAATGTCATCTGGCAGAATGCCTCATCGCCAGAACTTTCAAACAAGCACCAAGACCTAGCTTGGCTGGTGGTGAGAAGGGCCCTTCCCGTCAGATCCTTCATGCACTCCCGGACTCTCAGCGCCACCGCGCGCTGTCCCCGAGGAGGCTGCGGTGCAGACGAGACCGTCACCCATCTCCTTCTGGAATGCGCCTTTGCAAAGAAGGTCTGGAGAGAGATGCAGTGGTATCTGTCCAGGTTCGTCCCGAGCAGTTCCGTAACACAGGACTCTGTGCTCTACGGACTGTTCCCGGGGACGCACACTGAGACGGACATCAGCTGCTGCTGGAAGACCATCAACTCGGTGAAAGACGCCCTTTGGTCTGCCCGCAACCTGCTGGTCTTCCAGTGCACGGAGCTGTCCTCGACCGAGTGTTGCAGACTGGCACATTCCAAGGTCCAGGACTATGTGCTCAGGGACGCACTGAAGCTAGGTGCGGCCGCCGCAAAGGCTCTGTGGGGAAAGGCAACCATCGAGAGCCTTCCCGCCATTGTATACCGAGGGGCTGCAATCAGGGAAAACCCCCCCCCACTGGGCAGAATGTAAAATTCAAATTGCTATAATGTACCTGTAATGAATCTGTAATCAATAATCTGTATTGAGTATAATGCAATGAGACACCCCAGAATGTCATGAACTGTAATTATGCACAATATGTTCATTGAACTGTACTTGATGTAACCTGCAAATTGTATCATCTGTATTGTGTACGTTTGGAATGTGATATGACAACTGTATTGTATGTTTTTGCTACAAATTTTATGAATAAAGTATATTTTGGGGGAAAAAAAATCAATGGGTTGAAAGTCTGTTCTGCCTGCTGCCTGTACTGGGTTTCAGCAGCTCACCCCCAGTTCCCAGCGGATGTGATCCCGCAAAACTGCTCTCAATTCAACAACAGCTTGCCTTTAATGTGGTAAAAACATCCCAAGGCGCTTCATAGGAGTGATAGCAGACAAAGTTTGGCACCAAGCCCCCTAAAAAGATAGTGGGACAGGTGACCAAAAGTCTGGTTAAAGAGGTAGGTTTTAAGGAGCGTCTTAAAAGGAGGAGAGAGAGGTAGAGAGGTGGAATTCCAAGAGTTTAGGGCCGAGGTAGCTGAAGGCACTACCGTCAATGGTGGAGCGATGAAAATCGGGGTTGCGGAAGAGGGCCAGAGTTGGATTGACAAACACACAAGGACAGGCCACTGAATGGCTGGTGCGGGAAATGGCAACAGTTTCTCACTGGTACAGCAGGGGAGTTCTTCGGAGGTTAGGGCTGAAGACACTTAGTCAGGAAGGGAGGGCAGGGAAATTTACACTGCAACTTACTGTGCAAGACCTAAAAGTGGAAGTATTTGGTGCCAACAGTGGGTACCTAAAATGGAGAGCATTCCATTGCTCAGCGCCAACATCCTCCCCTATGATGTGCACAAAAGAAAAAGTTAAAATAACCAAGGCAGGAAGTCAAGTAACGCAGCAAACTGGAGTGGGCAGATGCAGTACATTGCAGAGAAACCTAAAACAGCACATTCCAGGAAGAACAGTGAAAGTAAGTACATCCCCCCCCCCAAAAATAAGACTCGAAACAGAATGGAAGAACAGAGAGAACTTAGAGATGCGGGTACACAGGTCTTTAAAGGTAAGAGAACAAGCTGAAAATGCCGTTAAAAAAAAAGTCAAATAGTTTTCCTGGATTTTATACACTGGGGCACTGAATATAAATGCAAAGAATTGGTGTTGAATTTGTCCAAGATATTGCTTATGCCACATTTGGAATATTACGTTCTGTTTTGGGCAACCCATGATAGACAGAATAATGGAGTCATAAAAAAAACTTGCATTTATATAGCAACGACCTCAGGACATCCCAAGTGCTTTATAGCCAATTAAGTACTTTTTGAAGTGTCGTCACTTTGGAAAATAGGAAACGCGGCAGCCAATTTGTGCACTGCAAGCTCCCACAAACAGCAATGAGATAAATGACCAGACAATCTGTTTCTATAGTGATGTTGGTTGAGGGATAAATATCGGCCAGGACAGAACTCCCCTGCTGCTCTTGGAAATAGTGCCCATGGAATGGGTACCAGAATTATACCAGGAATTAGAGGTTGTATTTATGAAAATAGGCTTGAAAATTGGGTCTTTTTTCACTGGAACAGACAAGATTAAAGGGAGGCCAAAAAGAGGTTTTCAAAGTTATGAAAGATTTTGGAGGATGGTGCAAGGCGGATGCAAATTAATTCCCCACGATTTTCCTGCGCTAATTATATACCACTAATGTACTGAAAATTTCTAGCATGCATTTCTCGTTCATCACCCTTCAAGTTTCACGTTTTAAAAAAATGTATGCACAAAGGCAATCATTAAAATGTAGCCCCTGCAAAACCTTACTAATGACATTTAAGGAAGAAAGGTTTGCAGTAAGATGGCACCTTTCACAACCTCAGGACGCCCCAAAGTGCTTCACAGCTGAAGTATTTCTGAAGCGTTAGTCACTGTTGTAATGTAGGAAACTGCTGCAGCCAACTTGCGCACAGCAAGATCCCACAAACAGCAATGAGATAAACAACCAGAAAATCTGTTTTTTCAATTTGGAAAAAAGAGAAAACGCCCAGGTTCTTCCCTGCACCTTTGAGAACAATTAAACTCTGACCTCACCCAGTGTTTACTTAACAGCAGTCATACTTTGTGACCTTAAAGGGACACAGCCTTACCTTAACAGCAGAATAATACACTGCGTATTACAGGTTATAACGCTTCTTTCTTTGTAAAACAGCTGGTCATCTGACCTATTACAATCAATGTCACGGGACAGCCGCTAGTAACATAATTCAACTGGCAATAAAAGAGTTTAATAAAGACACACTCACACACAGCAATTGTATAGCTCAGGCTCACTTTAATCATTAGGAATGAAACTGGTGAGATTGTGTGGTTTGATAACTGCAGGAAGTTCATGAACATAACGACCATGCGCAGTTTTTAAAAAAAATTTCAGGGAACATAAAATTTAAAGCAAAAACCTGTGACCATTGCACACTTGAAAACGCATCACTCAAACTCTCTTTCGCATGTTGAGCGAAAATCCTAGGTCTGTTAGAAGGTCACAGACATCATCCGCTGTGTGTTTCCCTACAATTATTGAGTTGAAAATTGGCTTGATATCAAAATTACTGTTGCAGTAAAATGCTGTGGGATTGCCTGCTGAAAACATTTGCTTCTTAATGTGCAAAGTACAACCCGCTTGTTGCACAATCTTTTCCGCTACGTGTTTTTTTGGCACAACGAGTGCCACTGCAGTTTGCCAAGGGTTTCTTATTCAGAACCATGTGCTCTTCTCGCTCTGCTTTTAAAACAGCCGTGTATATCCCAATCAGATCGTTCTATTCAAAACATGCCACAGTCTTTGCTGAAAAGTTATGTGACATTGCAGCTGTGGAGAGCGTTCTATCTGCAGTACTTGGCTTTATTTAGTTAATCATACAATCAGAGAAACTACAGCACAAGAGGAGGTCATTCAGCCCACAGTGCCTATCCCAGTGTGAGCTGGAGATGTCGATTCAAATCCTATTTCCTTGTCCTTTCCGTATCCCTGTACATTCTTCCTTTTTCGAATACTCATTCAGTTCCCTTTTATAGCCTCTACTTCAACAGCAATTTGTGATAAAGTTTTCCACGTTCCATTAACCCTCTGTGTGGAAAAATAAATCGACTCCTTGTCCTTTCCAGTAATTCATGAGTCTATGCTTCCCTGTTATTTATTTGCCATTTGACTTATGTTACTGCAACAACTTGCATTTATATAGCACCTTTAACATAGTAAAACGTCCCAAGGCACTTCACAGGAGCGATTATTAATCAAAAATTAAACACCGAGCCACATAAGGAGGTATTAGGACAGGTGAACAAAAGCTTGGTCAAAGAGGTAGGTTTTAAGGAGCGTCTTAAAGGAGGAGAGAGAGGTAGAGATTTTTAGGGAGGGAATGCCATAGCTTATAGCCAAGGCAGCTGAAGACACCTAGTGGGTGTTCCGTGACACTGATCACGTTAAGTCAGATGACGAGCTGTATTACAAGGAAGGAAGTGTTACACCATGTGGTATGCAATGTATTATTCTGATGCTAAGCTGAAGCTGGAGCCCTTTCCTCCAATGGGTATGCAAATAAGACAACCCAGGAAACACGTGTGTATCTCCATCTAGAGGTCACTGGCGGATGCAGCACTTTTGTTTTTAAGAAAAGGTGCAAAAGTGGCAGAACTCATTTTGAGGAATTCCCCCCCACAAACCCATCTAAGGCCTGCGGGTTCGAGCTCCACCCTAGCACCGAATCCAGGTCGACATCTCTTGCAATACTGAGGGAGTGCTACATTGTCAGAGATGCTGTCATTCAGACAAGACACTAAATGAAGGCCCGTTCTGGTGGACATTACAGATGCAACTGCACGAGGTGAAAGAGCAGGGAGTTCTCTCAGTGTCTTGGCCAACATTCCTCCCCCAAGTGACAGCACCAAAAAAAAAAGATTCATTCAACTCATAGTTATGTGTGGGATCTCCCTCTGTACAAAATGGCTGCTGCGTTTGCCACTGCCCTTCAAAGTGCTCTCTGTATGTCAAATGCCATGTGAACGTTTCTGAGAGACATGGCGAGGTGCTATACAAATACAAATCTTTCTTTCAACGCGTACAGAACCCTGGCCCAGCTGAACTCAAAGGTTGCACCAAAATACTCTGATTCAATAACAACTTGCATTTATATAGCGCCTTTAACAAAGTAAAACATCCCAAGGCGCTTCACACGAGCGATCATCAAACAAGATTTGACACCGAGCCACATAAGCAGATATTAGGACAAGTGACCAAAAGCTTGGTCAAAGAGGTGGGTTTTAAGGAGAGTCTTAAAGGAGGAGAGGTTTAGGGAGGGAATTCCAGAGCTTAGGACCTAGGCAGCTGAAAGCACGGCCGCCAACAGTGGAGCGATGAAAATCAGGGATGCCAGAATTGGAGGAGCGCAGAGATCTCGGAGGGTTGTCGGGCTGGAGGAGTGTACAGAGATAGGGAGGGGCGAGGCCATGGAGGGATTTGAAAACAAGGATGAGAATTTTTTTTTTAAAAACCGAGGCATTGCCGGACCGGGAGCCAATGTAGGTCAGCGAGCACAGGGGTGATGGGTGAACGGGACTTGGTGCGAGTCAGGATACGGGCAGCAGCGCTTTGGATGAGCTCAAGTTTATGGAGGGTGTAAGGTGAGAGGCCGGCCAGGAGAGCATTGGGAATAGGCGAGTCCAGAGGTAACAAAGGCATGGATGAGTGTTTCAGCAGATGAGCTGTGGTAGGGGCGGAGATGGGCGATGGTATAGAGGTGGAAGGTGGTCTTGGTGACAGAGGGGATATGGTGGTCGGAAGTTCAGCTCATGGTCATATAGGATGCCGAGGTTTCGAACAGTCTGGTTCAGCCTCAGACAGTGGCCGGGGAGAGGGATGGAGTCACACTGAAATTTGGTTCCCAGTGTGCGCTTAACAATGCCAGTGTGTATTCGTCTAAACGTACCTTGTAACAATACTATAAAATGGCTAATGTATGTATTCTTTCCTCAGAATTTTAAAAAAATGACCCGACCCCTCCCCTCCCCCCTCTTCGAGCTAATAATGGTTCCATGGTTAATTGAAGCATGTGATGTGGTACATGTCATCGATGCTGGGAAGGTCCTACATTTGATCTCCGGTGCCTATCTGGGGAGGCGGGTGGGGGTGGGGGGAGGGGGGGAAATGGGACCCATATGCCTCGTTACCAAACCAATGCTCTTGCAACCCTGACCTTACTTGAAACGGTACGAGCTCCCTGTTACTTAGTTACTCGGCTCTTGCGCCGTTGAAAAAGCCTGTTCGGGTAATTGTGCAATGTTTCACAGCAATGTCGGACACCTGCCGACTCTGGGGATCTGTGCTGATCACTTCACATCAAGTTCTGTTAGAAAACATTCCCAACAGACACAGCTCGCACTTCGACACATCAGCACAGCGATGATTAAACTGGATCACAGATCGCAACTAATGCGTTAAAACTCTTCACGCACAACATATTTAACACTGAGATTCAAACTGTACAAACCTTGCTGGCTGGATCTCACCATGCCAAACATCTGACATAGTCACCCTAAGAACAGACCTTCAGTCCCCTCTCTTCTCAGCCGTGTCAGGTGTCAGCTGTGGATCAGGGGCAGCTCTCTCAACTTTGAGTCAGAAGTTCATGGGTTCAAGTCCCACTCCAGAGATTTGAGCACATAATCCAGGCCGACACTCCAGTGAATTAGAACCATAGAAAAGATACAGCACAGAGGGGGGCCATTCGGCCCAACGTGTCTGCTCCGGCTCGAAGAACACCCAGGTGCCCGTTCTAATCCCACCTTCCAGCACCCGGTCCGTAGCCCTGCAGCTTACAGCACTTTAGCTGCAGGTCCAGGTAATTTTAAAAAAGAGTTGAGGGTCCCTGCCTCTACCACCAATTCAGGCAGCGAATTCCATACACCCACCATCCTCTGGATAAAAAAGTTTTTCCTCATGTCCACCTTTAATCCTTCCGCCAATCATCTTAAATCCATGTCCTCTAGTTCTTGAAGTCTCCGCTATCTGGGCCCCTCATAATTTTGTACACCTCAATCAAGTCTCCCCTCAGCCTCCTCTGCTCGTAGGAAAACAACCCCAGCCTATCCAATTGCTCCTCGGAGCTGCAATTTTCAAGCCCCGGCAACATTCCTGTAAATCTTCTCTGCGCTCTCACCAGAGCAATTACGTCCTTCCTGTAATGTGGTGACCAGAACTGCGCACAATACTCCAGCTGTGGCCTTACCAGTGTTTTATACAGTTCCATCATTACATCCCTGCTTTGGTATCCTATACCTCGGCTAATAACGGAGAGCATTCCGTATGCCTTCTTCACAACCTTGTCTACCTGCACATGCACTCCTAGGTCTCTCATTCCCCGACCTCCCTCAATATATTCCCGTTTACTGCATATTCCCTTTTACTGTTTGCCCTCCCTAAGTGCATTACCTCACACTTCTCCAGGTTGAACTCCATTTGCCACTTTCCTGCCCACTCCACCAACCCATTGATACAGGAACATAGGAACAGGAACAGGCCATTCAGCCCCTCGTGCCTGCTCTGCCATTTGATAAGATCATGGCTGATCTGTGATCTAGCTCCATATACCTGCCTTTGGCCCATATCCCTTAATGCCTTTGGTTGCCAAAAAGCATTCTATCTCAGATTTAAATTTAGCAATTGAGCTAGTATCAATTGCCGTTTGCGGAAGAGAGTTCCAAACTTCTACCACCCTTTTGTGTGCAGAAATGTTTTCTAATCTCGCTCCTGAAAGGTCTGGCTCTAATTTTTAGACTGTGCCCCCTACTCCTAGAATCCCCAACCAGCGGAAATAGTTTCTCTCTATCCACCCTATCTGTTCTCCTTAACATCTTATAAACTTCGATCAGATCACCCCTTAACCTTCGAAACTCGAAAAAATACAACCCCAATTTGTGCAATCTCTCCTCGTAACTTAACCCTTGAAGTCCGGGTATCATTCTAGTAAACCTACGCTGCACTCCCTCCAAGGCCATTATCCTTCCAAAGGTGCGGTGCCCAGAACTGCTCACAGTACTCCAGGTGCGGTCTAACCAGGGTTTTGTATAGCTGCAGCATAACTTCTGCCCCCTTGTACTCTAGTCCTCGAGATATAAAGGCCAGCATTCAATTTGCCTTCTTGATTATTTTCTGCACCTGTTCATGACACTTCAATGATCTGTGTACCTGAACCCCCAAGTCCCTTTGGACATCCACTGTTTTTAACTTTTTACCATTTAGAAAGTACCCTGTTCTATCCTTTTTTGATCCAAAATGGATGACCTCACATTTGTCTACATTGAATTCCATTTGCCACAGTTTTGTCCATTCACCTAATCTATTAATATCGCTTTGTAATTTTATGTTTTCATCTACACTGCTTACAATGCCACCAATCTTTGTGTCATCGGCAAACTTAGATATGAGACTTTGTATGCCTTCATCTAAGTTGTTAATAAATATTGTGAATAATTGAGGCCCCAAGACAGATCCCTGCGGGACTCCACTAGTCACATCCTGCCAATGTGAGTACCTTCCCATTATCCCTACTCTCTGTCGCCTTTCGCTCAGCCAACTTCCTAACCAAGTCCGTACTTTTCCCTAGATTCCATGGGCTTCTAACTTAGCTAACAGTCTCTTGTGTGGGACCTTATCAAATGCCTTCTGGAAGTCCATATAAACAACATCCATTGACGTTCCCCTGTCCACTACTTTAGTCACCTCTTCAAAAAATTCAATCAGGTTTGTCAGGCATGACCTACCTTTCACAAATCCATGCTGGCTCTCTGATTAACTGAAAATTCTCGAGGTGCTCAGTCACCCTATCTTTAATTATAGATTCCAATATTCTCCCCACAACATATGTTAGGCTAACTGGTCTATAATTCCCCGGTTTCCCTCTCTCTCCTTTCTTAAAAAGTGGAGTGACATGTGCAATTTTCCAATCTAGAGGGACAGTTCCTGAATCGAGACAACTTTGAAAGATTATAGTTAGGGCATCTGCAATGTGCTCACCTACTTCCTTTAAAACCCTGGGATGGAAACCATCTGGTCCTGGGGATTTGTCACTCTTTAGTGCTATTATCTTCTTCATTACTGTTGCTTTACTTATGTTAATTTGATCGAGTCCCTGTTCCCGATTCAATATTAGTTTTCTTGGGATTTCTAGCATGCTATCCTCTTTTTCTACTGTAAATATTGACGCAAAATAATTATTCAACATGTCCGCCGTTTCCCCATTGTCAATGACAATATCCCCACTTTCAGTTTTTAAGGGGCCAACACTGCTCCTGACCACCCTCTTTTCCCTAATATAAACTATAAAAGTTCTTTGTATTGGTTTTGATATCCCTTGCAAGTTTCTTTTCATTCTTTTTGTAGCTCTTACTATCTGTTTTGTGACCCTTTGTTGATCTTTGTATCTTTCCCATTTTTTGCCTTTTTGTATGCCTTTTCCTTATGTCTTATACTGTCCCTTACCTCTTTAGTTGTCCATGGCTGTTTTTTATGGCAAGTAGAGTTCTTGCCCCTCAGGGGTATAAACCGGTTCTGTATCGCATTAAATGTTTCTTTAAACATTTCCCACTGATCATCAGTCATTTTACCCATTAACAGATTTGCCCAGTTTACTGTGGACAGTCTCTGTCTCATCCCATTGAAGTCGGCCTTACCCAAGTCTAGAATCTTAGCAGCTGATTCATTTTTTTCCCTTTCAAACACTACATTGAACTCGATCATGTTATGATCATTATTGGATAGATGTTCACGCACAGTTAAGCTGTTACCTAAATCTGGTTCATTATTCATTACTAAATCTAGTATGGCTTGCCCCCTTGTTGCCTCTAGGACATACTGCTATAGAAAACTATCCCGGACACACTCAAGAAATTCACTACCTTTCTGACAGTTGCTAGTCTGCTTTTCACAATCTATGTGAAGGTTAAAGTCCCTCATTAAGACCACTATTCCTTTCTTACACACTTGTCTAATCTCTGCATTTATACAATCTAGCACTTCAGAGCTGCTGCCAGGACTCCTATACACAATTCCCACTATAGTCTTAGATCCTTTCCTATTTCTCAATTCCACCCATAAGGTCTCTGTTGGCTGCTTACCTCTCGTTATATCCTCCTTTATCATTGAAGTGATTTCATCTCTAATCACTAAGGCTGCTCCTCCCCCTCTTCCATCTTCCCCATCTCTCCTGTAGACCTTATAACCCGGTATATTTAGTTCCCAATCCGGACCATCCTGCAGCCATGTCTCAGTAATAGCTATCATGTCATACCCTCCAATTTGAATTTGAACCTGTAGTTCATTTAAATTTATTCCTTATACTCCGTGCATTTGTATATAGAACTCTTAGTTGGGCCACACACCCTAGCCTGACCTTCAGCTTTGACGCTGGGTTAATCGCCTTCGCCTTCTATTTTTCACTATATCTGTATTGCCTAAAGTACACTTTCTTTCTGCTGCTCTACGCTTTTCCCTTTCACTTGATCTTGAACAACTGTTTGTACTATTCATATTGTACATTTCCCCTGGGTCTTCCCCTCTCTTGCTGCTCTCAACTTTACTTCCTTCTGACTCCCTGCCCAGGTTCCCATCCCCCTGCCACTCTAGTTTAAACCTTCCCCAACAGCACTAGCAAACACCCCCGCTTAGAGTCTACAGCTATCCTCTTCACTATCAACTACACGGCCAATTTTTGAGTCATCTGCAAATTTGCCAATCATGCCCCCTACATTCAAGTCCAAATCATTAATATATACCACAAACAGCAAGGGACCCAGCACTGAGTCCTGTGGCACACCACTGGAAACAGATTTCCATTCGCAAAGACATCCATCGACTTCTCCCTTTGTTTCCTGTTACTGAGCCAGTTTGGGATCCAATTCGCCACATTTCCCTGTATCCCATGGGCTTTTACCTTTCTGACCAGTCTGCCATGTGGGACCTTGTCAAATGCCTTACTAAAATCCATATAGACAACATCCACTGCACTACCCTCATCAATCCTCCTTGTCACTTCCTCAAAGAATTTAATCAGATTTGTAAGGCATGACCTTCCCTGAACAAATCCATGCTGACTATCCCTGATGCTTTTCCAAGTGACAGTTTATCCTATCTCTCAATATTGATTCTAATAGTTTGCCCACCACCGGGGTAAGACTGACCGGCCGATAATTGTTCAGCCTTTCCCTCATACTCTTTTTAAACAATGGTATTACGTTTGCAGTCTTCCAGTCCTCCGGTACCTCCCCTGTATCTAGTGAGGATTGGAAAATGATCCTCAGATCATCTGCTATTTCCTCCCTGGCTTCCTTCAATAGCCCAGGAAACAATCCATCCAGCCCTGGTGATTTATCAACTTTCAAGGATTCCAGTCCCTCTAGTACTTCCTCTCTCGTTATGTTTACCTTATCCAATATTTCACACCTCTCCTCTTTAACTACTACGTCCGGATCATCCCTTTCCTTTGTGAATACGGAGACAAAATATTCATTTAAAACCTTACCCACATCCTCTGCTTCTACATATAAGTTACCCTGATCATCCCTGATCGGTCCCACCTTTTCCTTAGCTGTCCTCTTGTTCTTAATGTACTGATAAAACATCTTTGGGTTTTCTTTAATCTTACTAGCTAATATTTTTTCATGCCCTCTCTTTGCTTTCCTTATTTCCTTTTTTACATCATCCCTGTACGTACTATACTCCTCCAGGCTTTCTGCAGTATTTAGTTTTCTGTGACAGTCGTAAGCTTTCTTTTTCTGCTTTATCTTGCCCTGTATACTTCTAGACAACCAGGGGGCTCTAAATTCGGCAGTGCCACCCTTTTTCTTTGAGGGGACGTGTCTGCATTGTACCCGTAGAATTTCACTTTTTCGTGCCTCCCACTGGCTTGCCACTGATTTCTCCTCAAGTAGTTGTGTCCAGTCCACTTCTGCCAAATCACCTCTTAGTTCTGTAAAATTTGCCTTCCCCCAATTTAAAACATTTACTCCTGATTTAACTCTGTCCTTTTCCATAATAATGCTAAAACTAACTGAATTGTGGTCACTATCCCCAATATGGTCACCCACTGTCCCTTCACCCACTTGCCCATCTTCATTTCCCAGGACTAAATCCAGAATTGCATCCCCTCTTGTTGGCCTTGTCACGTACTGGCTAAAAAAGTTCTCCTGGACACCGATGAAGAATTTTGTGCCCTCTGTGCCCCTCACACTGTTTGAATCCCAGTTGATGTTCGGGTAGTTGAAGTCCCCTACTATTATTGCCCTCTTATTTTTGCACTCAGAAATTTGCCTACTTATTTGTTCTTCCATCTCCCTTTCGCTATTCGGGGGTCTATAGTACATTCCTAGTAGTGTGACTGCCCCTTTTTTATTTCTTAGCTCAACCCATATGGCCTCAATTGATGATCCATTTAGCATATCATCCCTTCTCACAACTGTAATTGATTCTTTAACCAATAATGCTACCCCTCCTCCTTTTTATCACCCACTCTATCCTGCATAAAAACTCTATATCCAGGGATATTGAGCTGCTAATTATCCCCCTCTTTAAGCCAGGTTTCCGTTATAGCAACGATATCATCTGTGCCCTTAGCTGATCTGCTCTGTTTGTAATACTCCTTGCATTGAAGTATATACCCTTTAACCCCGTCAAATTCCTGTGCTGAACATTATTTAACCTTTGCTTCTTTTGCCTTTCTGAGTTGCTAACAACGTCACTAACTGCTTTTCTGCTTCCTGTTTCCTGGTCTGAATTTGTCCTGTCTGTACCTACTGAGAGCACGTTGCACTGTCAGAGGTGCCATCTTTCCGATGAGCCATTTAACCGAGGCCCCATCCGCCCTTTCAGGTGGATGTAAAACATCCCTCAACCGACATCATTAAAACAGATTATTTGGTCATTATCACACAGCTGTTTGTGGGAGCTTGCTGTGCGCAAATTGGCTGCCGTGTTTCCTACATTACAACAATGACTACACTTCAAAAGTATTTCATTGAACGTAAAGCTCTTTGAGACATCCTGAGTTGTGAAAGATGCCATATAAATGCAAGCTCTTTCTTTCTTTCTCTCCTCTCTAGAGAGATGCTAAATCATTCTCGAACATGGTTCCATGGACACTGACACCCACACGGTACCACGACGACCAGGTTGGTAGAAGGCGAACTAGATGGACCGTGGTCTTTTCTCGTCTAGCAATTCCTATTTTAGCCAAGTAGCCGTTTTTGATAGGTCAGCCTAGATACCAAAAAACTGCACAGCTATTCTTCTGTGGAGTTTATCAGGGCAGATACCAATCCTGGCCTCCCCTCATGTCCACACAAGTTCACTTCCAGCAGGGGCAGCAGAGTGGAAATCCTGCCTCAGTATTCCCACCTTAGCCTGAGGGCACTTAAACTGCAACGCTCTACTGTCGTCTGGCTGTGGTTAAGCAACTCGCCATGAACTAGAGCTAGAATCCTGATCTTCCTGGTCTATAAGCCTTAGCACCACATGTGCCCAGTGAGACATCAAGGGCTAGCTGACTGAACTGAATCTTTAAGAAAGAAGGAAAGAATAAACATGCATTTCTATGGCGCCTTTCATGACTTCAGGACATCTCAAAACACTTTACAGCCAAATGAAGTACTTTATTTTTTGAAGTGTCGTCACTGTTGTAATAGAAGAAACATGGCAGCCAATTTGCCCACAGTAAGATGATAATGACCAGATAATCTGTTTTTTGGGCTAGCTGAGGGATAAATATTGGCCCAGGACACTGGGGAGAACTCCCCTGCTCTTCTTCAAAGTAATGCCATGGGATCTTTTCCGTCCACCTGAGGGGGCAGACGGGGGTCTCGGTTCAACGTCTCATCCGTTTGCATAGCATCTTTAACATATAAAATGTCCCAAGGTGCCTCATAGGGGTGCTGAACCAATGGAGGTGATATTAGGAAGGGTGGAAGTGTGTTTTAAAGAGGGTCTTAGAGGAGAGAGAGGTGCAGAGGTGAAGGAGTTTCAGAAGGGAATTCAAGAGGGTGGGGCCTAAGCCACTGGCCAGCCTCCTAATTAATGGTTCCTCTGTTCCCCACTGTAATCATGGTTAGGTGCTCAGCCACAACTCACCAAACCTGCACTCAAGTCATGGCTAACCAGGAGTGGGGGCGACAAACTGACACCTGTCAGTAGCCAGCCACCGTACGTGTTGTGAAGATGGGTCCCTGATGGGGAGGTAGCGATCTCATGATGAGTGTTGGGGGAACATCAATGATACAGCAGAAAATTCTTAGTAAAAAATGTGGTCCCTCAATTCTCCAATTAATCACCACTTGACCTTTCCCAACATGAAAATGCTTAGGTTTTGTTATTTTATACAACAAATCGATTAAAATACACACCACAGCCAAGTGTCCTGTATTTATATCACTCTATTCACGTGGCCACCTTGATCTGAGCAAAACCAAAATCAGCTTAAACCTCGGTTACAAATGACTTTGAATCACCCTCAAATGCCACATTAGCTCCATCAGCTTATGAGATAAGATAAGCCCTGGGAGGTAGCAGCCTACGCACAGGGTGCTTCTGAGTTTCTCACTGTCTAGCTGAAGGACAAGATAAACAGAGGCCTGCCAGTGGGCCGTCACTCTTCCCTCCCCTTCTTCCCCATCAGGGAGTAACAGGGGACATTTCCCAACGGGTGCTGTTTTGATGTGAATGCTTCATACACTGGTACTAAATTTCAGTCTGTGCCATCGTAATGCAGTAGTCAACGCACTCAAAAATGGGTTCAAACAGCAAGGGCAGGAATTTGGCACAAACGCATTAACATATGAACATGGGAACAAGAGTAGGCCATTCAGCCGCTCGAGCCTGTTCCGCCATTCAATTGGATCATGGCTGATCTGTACCTTAACGCCATCTACCTGCCTTGGTTCCAATTAACCGTTCGTGCCAAAACAGAACTGATTGGGAAATATCCCCTTATGTGTGACAAAGAGGGGAGAACGCAGTATAGAAAGAGTGAGAAATATGTAATGCAATATTAGAAAACTCAATCAACAGATTCTAAAAACTACAGTTATGGAAATGAGTCATCACTGTTTTACAAAAATGCCGCACCTAAAGTTTCACCTTTTTTTAAACTCATGCCATTATCTGATTAAAAATACCGAGGCTTTTGACATACCGCGTTCATTTGACAGCTTGGTTCAACCCAACCTTTGGACAGAATCTATGCACGTCCGCAGTGTCCAAGTGACAATTGCTGCCATGTGAAAGAAAGAAGGAAGAACGAACTTGAATTTATGTAACAGCCTTAATATCTTATCCAAAAGATGACACTTCCGACAATACAACGCTCCCTCGGTACTATGTTGAAGTGTCAGCATAGATTATGTGGCCACATCCTAGAGTGTGGTAAGGTATACAGAGAGTTACTTTATGACAAGGCAAGGGGTCCGTTTTATCCTGCACTCGTGCGCACACACACCGAGTATTCTCCTTTCACACTGTTGTGCTCTCCCTGGGAAGTTGAGTGCAATGGCTTTCAATTGGACGGTCATACCCAACAACAAAGTAAGCAAAGAACCTATTGCATGGCTTTAAATTGCCATTACCCAGGTAACGTCTGCATTAAAGGTTAACGTCTGCTTGGTTAGTTGACTTCAAAAGTTTTGGCTCCATGGTTACTTCTTGCTCAGATCAAAGACAAAAAGGTTTCTTTCTAATATAGTTTAATGATTATTTGAAGAGTACCTTAATAGACCTGCAAAACTAGAGCTGTATTGATTGGATGAGAAACAGTAAAGGGAATTGAATAGAAATGTTCAAAATTATGGAATGGTGCTAGAGAGTAAATAGCCAAAGATTATTTCTGCTGGTTGGTGAATCGTGAACAGAATGGGTATAAATCTAGGATTGGTACAAGAAGCATAGAAGGGGAAGTGAGAGAAAATTTTTTCCACACAAAAGGTTATTAGAATATTCCACAAGTGGTTCTTGAAGCAAGTCATTTACGACATTCAAGAGGGAGTTCGATAAACATTTGAAGAAGCAAAACAATAAAGGCTCTGAGGAAAGAGAAAGGGAATGGAATTACATCACATCAAATAGTGCCTAACAACAGCACAAGTACAATGGGCATAGGGCTGTAATGTACATGACATACACACTTGCAACTATGACATCTTAAGTATACAAGAAATTATGGAATGAGGATGTCAAGGCCTTGGAGAGGGCACAGAGGAGATCTAACAGAATGGTACCAAGGATGAGGGACTTCAGTTATGTGGAGAGACTAGAGAAGCTGAGATTGTTCTCCTTGGAGCAGGGAAGGTTAAAAGGGAGATTTAATTGAGGTGTTCAAAATTATTAAGGGTTTTGATAGAGTAAATGAGGAGAAACTGTTTCCACTGGCAGGAGGGTCGGTAACCAAAGGACACAGATTTAAGATAATTGGCAAAAGAGCCAGAGGGGAGATGAGGAGAATTTTTTTTTTAAACACAGCAAGTTGTTATGATCTGGAATGTAGTGCCTGAAAGGGCGATGGAAGCAGATTCCATAATAACCTTCAAAAGGGAATCGGACAAATACTTGAAAAGGAAAAATTTGCAGAGCTATGGGGAAAGAGCAGGGGAGGAGAGACAACTTGGATAGCTCTTTCAAAGAGTCGGCACAGGCACGATGGACTGAACAGCCTCCTTCTGCGTGGTACGACTTTAAAAGGCCATTGCATTCAGCAGGGATCCTGCTTCTGATCTCCAGCAGGAACGTGCAGATATGTGTACGTGTGTGATACACGCCTGTATGTATTTGTACATGCGCTTGTGCGATTGTAAGCTGCACCAATCTAGTGTTCCATGAAGACCAGCTTTCAATCAGTGGAAAAGATACAACCCACCTGCTTCAAGGCAATCTGATGTGGATTCTGGGAGGCCACCTTTGTGAGCTGGGACAGGGGCGGAGACGGGCGATGTTATGGAGGTGGAAGTAGGCGGTCTTGGTGATGGAGAGGATGTGGGGTCAGAAGCTCAGCTCAGGGTCAAATAGGACTTAGATCCCACAGCTTAGGATAATTAACTAAAAACCAGTTTGCAGATGCAGGAATTGGCCGGATATCCCTGATGCTGGAGTCAATATACACATTCGAAGTGAACGGCGGCACACTGACACTGGAGTTAACGAGGACACTCAAGACTCACTGCCTCACCTCCTACTTTAATTCAGGCCTCCAAAGGCCAAGCTTGCTGTAAGCAAACCATTAGTTCGTGGTTAACCTCCACATCTTATCTTTAATGTTGTTCTGCACTTCTGCCTGATGCCCCTCAAATATCTTTAATTGTGCAAAAGACAATGGTTTCAAACTTATGTTTTCAAACAGACTGGAATCAGAGGACCCAGTTTAATATGGCTATCAAGGAACCAGTACCATGAAAATATAAGCAGAAGGTTTGCACAAAGAGACATAAAATGGATGAAGATCGAACTGTTTTGGGGCTCAAGCGTAGAGACATTTTGATTTTTTTAAAAATTCAGAACAGTTGAAGACCTGCATTTATTTCGCGCCTTATCATGTCATTCAGAAACATCTCACATATGATGAGTTAGTTTCAAGTCAAGAGACTGTTGTCATGTTGGCAAGCATGGCTGTCATTTTGCACATAGCAAGATCCCACAAACAGCAATGAGATGAATGACCAGTTAATCTGTATGTTTTTTTTTGTGGCGCAATGGTCGAGGGAGTGATTTGGTCAGGGCTCTGGGAGAACTCCCTGTTTGTTTTCAAATGGTGCAACGGATTCTTTTATATCCACCTAAATCATTGGAAATCAACGGCTGAGTGCACTGGATACAGCAAAGGCTATGGGCCCCGACAACATCCCGGCTGTAGTGCTGAAGACTTGTGCTCCAGAACTAGCCTCGCCTCCAGTCAAACTGTTCCAGTACAGCTACAACACTGGCATCTACCCGACAATGTGGAAAATTGCCCAGGTATGTCCTGTCCACAAAAAGGTCAAATCCGATCCGGCCAATTACCACCCCATCAGTCTACTCTCAATCATCAGCAAAGTAAGAGAAGGTGTCGTCGACAGTGCGGCACTTACTCACCAATAACCTGCTCACCGATGCTCAGTTTGGGTTCCGCCAGGACCACTCGGCTCCAGACCTCATTACAGCCTTGGTCCAAACATGGACAAAAGAGCTGAATTCCAGAGATGAGATGAGAGTGACTGCCCTTGACATCAAGGCAGCATTTGACCGAGTGTGCCATCAAGGAGCCCTAGTAAAATTGAAGTCAATGGGAATCAGGGGGAAAACTCTCCAGTGGCTGGAGTCATACCGAGCACAAAGGAAGATGGTAGTGGCTGTTGGAGGCCAATCATCTCAGCCGCAGGACATTGCTGCAGGAGTTCCTCAGGGCAGTGTCCTAGGCCCAACCATCTTCAGCTGTTTCATCAATGACCTTCCCTCCATCATAAGGTCAGAAATGGGGATGTTTGCTGATGATTGCACAGTGTTCAGTTCCATTCGCAACCCCTCAGATAATGAAGCAGTCCGTGCCCACATGCAGCAAGATCTGGACAACATCCAGGCTTGGGCTGATAAGTGGCAAGTAACATTCGTGCCAGACAAGTGCCAGGCAATGACCATCTCCAACAAGAGAGAGTCTAACCACCTCCCCTTGACATTCAACGGCATTACCATCGCCGAATCCCCCACCATCAACATCCTGGGGGTCACCATTGACCAGAAACTTAACTGGACCAGCCATATAAATACTGTGGCTACAAGAGCAGGTCAGAGGCTGGGTATTCTGCGGCGAGTGACTCACCTCCTGACTCCCCAAAGCCTTTCCACCATCTACAAGGCACAAGTCAGGAGTGTGATGGAATACTCTCCACTTGCCTGGATGAGTGCAGCTCCAACAGCACTCAAGAAGCTCGACACCATCCAGGACAAAGCAGCCCGCTTGATTGGCACCCCATCCACCACCCTAAACATTCACCCCCTTCACCACCGGCGCACTGTGGCTGCAGTGTGTACCATCCACAGGATGCACTGCAGCAACTCGCCAAGGCTTCTTCGACAGCACCTCCCAAACCCCCGACCTCTACCAACTAGAAGGACAAGAGCAACAGGCACATGGGAACACCACCACCTGCACCTTCCCCTCCAAGTCACACACCATCCCGACTTGGAAATATATCGCCGTTCCTTCATCGTCGCTGGGTCAAAATCCTGGAACTCCCTTCCTAACAGCACTGTGGGAGAACCTTCACCACACGGACTGCAGCGGTTCAAGAAGGCGGCTCACCACCACCTTCTCAAGGGCAATTAGGGATGGGCAATAAATGCTGGCCTCGCCAGTGACGCCCACATCCCATGAATTAATTTTTTAAAAAAACAGGTGTCACTTCAATTTAATGCCCTATCTGTGATGTGGAGATGCCGGTGATGGACTGGGGTTGACAATTGTAAACAATTTTACAACACCAAGTTATAGTCCAGCAATTTTATTTTAAATAAGGAGGAAGGAGGAAGCCTCCGAAAGCTTGTGAATTTAAAATAAAATTGCTGGACTATAACTTGGTGTTGTAAAATTGTTTACAATTAATGCCCTATCTGAAAGACAACTTCTCACCTCAGAGTCAGAAGGTTCATACCCTATTCCAGGACTTGAGCATACAATGCAGCGCTCCCTCAGTACTGCACTGGAGCTTCAGCCGGGATTATGTGCTCGAATCCTGGAGTGGGGCTTGAACCTATGACCTTCTGACTCAGGAGGCCAGAGTGACACCAAATGGCTGTGCCAGAACAAGGAGTTCTCGATTGCCCCTAAACACCTTTATACACCATTCTTAACGACAGACTTTGCACTAGTGCGCAGCCACGAAGCGAAGTACAAGGCAGATGTGCAGCTGCGAATTCCCCACAGAGAGGAAATAAAAGAAGCTGAGTGCTGAGGTGCCCCCAACCACCTGCATGTCTGTAAGAGAACCAGGCGGAGGCTGGAACAAGGCACCCACTAGTTTACTCGGGAGGTGGGAGAAGGAAGAAAGATGAAATTATAAAAAGGGAGGGGCAGAAGGTAAATTGGTGCACGCAACATTTCTGTGGGCAATTTGAGCCCGAAGGAAAGATTAGAAGACCCATTTCAGTACAGCTGACTCATTTCGAAACGACTTGCAATAAGAACACAATAAATCCATGTCAGCTTGACGTGGTTTACTCTTTGCAAATTTTGTCCAACGTTTGAAATATCTTATGCAAAACTGAAATGGAGGGTTCTCTCCCCCCCCATTAAAACTTAGAATTTTAAAACTATCTTTGAACTGGAAACAGGAGCTCGAGAAAGGCATGGAAATCATTCAAGAAACAGAGATCTGCAAATGTAGTTATAAGCATAAAGGCATCAGATTTTTTTTCTCTCAGATGCAGCACAAACAAGATTTAGAGAGAAATGTGGTTGGTGATTGTTTGCATGCAGTACTTTCTTTTCTTGTGTTCATTTTTTCCCCTCCCTCTCCTGAAGGTTTTGACTCCTACTGGAATTTGGCTTCAAAAGCATCCTCTGGTTCCCTGCTCGAATGCCCATTACTCGTGTGTGGCAGTGAGTGCCTGTAGGCCATGTGATCACAGTAGCAATCACAGTTGAAATTCTCGTCCTTATTTTCAAATCCCTCTATGGCCTCGCCCCTCCCTATCTCTATAACCTCCTCCAGCCCTACAACCCTCTGAGAACTCTGCGTTCCTCCAACTCTGGCCTCTTGTGCAACACCCACTCCCTTTGCCCCACCATTGGCAGCCGTGCCTTCAGCGGTCTGGGCCCTAAGCTCTGGAATTCCCTCAAACCTACCTCTTGGACCAAGCTTTTGGTCACCTGTCCTAGTATCTCCTTAAATAAAAACTTTGTCATCGACCTGAAACATTAACTCTGTTTCTTTCTCCACAGATGCTGCCTGACTTGCTGAGTATTTCCAGCATTTTCTGTTTTATTTCAGATTTCCAGCATCCGCAGTATTTTGCTTTTAATATCTCCTTATGTGGCTTGGAGTAAAATTGTGTCTGATAATGGCCTTCTGACGTTTTTAACGACATTAAAGGCGCTATAAATGCAAGTTATTGTTGTTGAGCCTAATCTTTTTCTTATTTGTCAAACACACACACACCCACAGAGGTTGCTGGATCGTGACCAGGACTAAGAACCCTGTCCAATTTTTGCCCACCCCAACTCTGAGGCTACGAGTAGCACCCTTACCATCGCACCTGGCTGAACTCAGCACAGGACAGGACAGGACAGGACAGCAAACATGGAACATTCCTAGTCCGTACGGCTCAGTTAATTGACTGACACAGTCACTGAGCCAACGCAGAAGTCGTTTATGGCTTTCTCAGATCGGTATTAAGTGCTTGGCTGTTTCATCACGCTGAAATGTTTAAGCGAATAATCTGACGCACACAGGTGTGGTGCCGGCGGATTGGACTGCGGACGTTGTACCGTTGTTTAAAAAGGGAGAGAGAGGGATAGACCAAGTAATTACAGCTCTCAGTCTAACCTCGGTGGTGGGCAAATTACTGGAATCAATTCTGAGGAACAGGATAAACCGTCACTTAGAAAGGCACGGAGTAATCAAGGACAGTCAGCATGGATTTGTTAAGGGAAGGTCGTGTCTGACTAACTTGATTGAATTTTTTGGAGGTAACAAGGAGGATCGATGAGGGTAGTGTGACTGATGTAGTCTACATGGATTTTAGCAAGGTTGTTGACCAGGTCCCACATGACAGACTGGTCAAAAAAGTACAAGCCCATGGGATCCAAGGGAAAGTGGCAAGTTGGATCCAAAATTGGCTCAGTGGCAGGCAGCAAATGGTAATGGTCGATGGGTGTATTTGTGACTGGAAGGCTGTTTCCAGTGGGGTTCCGCAGTGCTCAGTACTATGTCCCTTGCTTTTTGTGGTACCTATTAATGATTTGGACTTAAATGTAGGGGGCATGATTAAGAAGTTTGCAAATGCTACAAAAATTGGCCACGTGGTTGACATTGAGGAGGAAAGCCGTCGACTGCAGGAAGATATCAATGGACTGGTCAGGTGGGCAGAAAAGTGGCAAATGGAATTCAATCCAGAGAAATGTGAGGTAATGCATTTGGGAAGGGCTACAAGGGGCAAGGGAATTTACAATAAATGGGAGTATACTGAGCGGGGTAGAGGGAGTGAGGGACCTTGGATTCCATGTCCACAGATCCCTGAAGGTGGTGGGTCAGGTAGATAAGGTGGTTAAGAAGGCATATGGGATACTTTCCTTTATTAGCTCAGGCATAGAATACAAGAGCAGGGAGGTTATGCTGGAACTGTGTAAAACACTTGTTAGGCCACAGCTAGAGTACTGTGTAAGTTCTGGTCATCACATTACAGGAAGGATGTGATTGCACTAGAGAGGGTACAGAGGAGATTTACAAGGATGTTGCCAGGACTGGAGAATCTAAGCTATGAGGAAAGATTGGATAGGCTGGGGTTGTTTTCTTTGGAACAGAGGAGGCTGAGGGGTGATTTAATTGAGGTATACAAAATTATGAGGGACCTAGATAGAGTGGTTAGGAAGGACCTATTTCCCTTAGCAGAGAGGTCAATAATCAGGGGCATAAATTTAAAGTGATTGGTAGAAGGATTGGAGAGGAGCTGAGGAAAATATTTTTCACCCAGAGGGTGGTGGAGGTCTGGAACTCACTGCCTGAAAGGGTGGTTGAGGCAGAAACCCTCATCGCATTTGAAGTGTACCTGGATACGCACTTGAAGTGCAATAACCTACAAGGCTACGGATCAAGTGCTGGAAAGTGGGATTAGGCTGGGGGGGGCTCATTTTCGGCCGGCGCAGACATGATGGGCCAAATGGCCTCCTTCTGTGCCATAAATTTTCTATGATTCTATAATTCTAAGCAGAAAGTTCCCATCTTTCTGTTTCTGCACGCAGTGAGACCCCATCATAAGTTTGGTGTGAAATCAGTGAGCTGCTCTTAGGCCTCAGGGGCCGATTACACCACATAGTGTGTGGCACTGAGCTACACAGGCCACAAGAGTACCAGGTTCGAATCCTGCTGCGTTCCAAATTAGCTGCTCTCAACCACGGGTGACAATATTACATAGAATTTACAGCACAGAAATAGGCCGTTCGGCCCAACCAATCTATGCCGGTGTTTATGCTCCACATGAGCCTCCTCCCTCCCTACTTTATCTATAGCCATCTATTCCTTTCCCCCTCACGTACTTGTCGAGCCTCCCCTTAAATGCATCGATGCTATTCGCTTCAATTACTCCACGTGATGGAGAGTGGTGAGAATGTGGAACACGCTGAGTAAAGAGATTGGGACTGTGCAACTGGCCTGAGCTCCCCCACGGCTAAGGAGGGGTAAAAGTCAGCCAGGATTTTATTTTTAACTAAGGGCTTCTACCTGAAACATTAACCTTTCCTTCTCTTCTCTTCTCCTTTCAGATGCTGACGGGCCTGCTGTGCATTTCCCTCAATTTCTGTTCTTAGTTTAAGAGTTCTAGTCTTTGAAGTTTTTTTTTTGTCTTCATAAACAAGACATCTGTTTCAAGTCGATCTCTGCACATGTGGAGAACATAAAACAAGCGCAAAGACTTGTAAGACATATCTTATAGGTTTTACGGGTGAAATGCTGTATCAATTGGACTTCCAGCCAAATATTAATCGCAAACAGGGCAATGATTACACAAAGTCCTTCGTCGAACCTGGTAAAAACCCAAAACGTCTTAAGTATTTACAGATTCATAGATAACCGCCACTTAGTGGCTGCTGCTGGTAGCAAGTAGGAACCTAACACAGGAAAGAGAGAGGAAATTCGACAATAAAACCGAAGCAGAGTTTCAAACAGTACGGGTGAAAAACTCAGCACTGGCCACTTAGTGAAGAGTGCAATCCCACGACTCCTTGCTCACTGCTCGGCAAACAATAACTGCGATAAAAGAATTAACAAGACACGATGGCCTAGAAATCGGGCCGCATGGCGCACAAAATTGCGGGCAGGAAGCAGGCACGCATTTCTGACCAGAAGTGCGCCAACCGCCATATTAGATAAGGACAAACAAGAGGCATCCTTTACCCACGCCTCAAGCAGACGTTAGTCCCAGGCTCAATGACAATGAGGTCCGAGGCCCAATATCTCAGGACTCTTGGCCCTCACCATTTTGGCACAGGGTATTCACCCTTTGCGCGCCCTCCCCTGAGCATCCAAAAATGGACGCTCCCAAATTTCTAGGCCGATGACCCTGAAATTCCATGGGGGTACTGTGGCGGGTGATCAGCAGAACCCGCCCCAATAAGTGGCCTGGTGATTTTTCAGGAGTTCTGCCAACCTCCTGCCAGAGTCACAGTGCTAGCCGTGGCTCAGTGGGTAGCACCCTCGCCTCTGAACGAGAAGGACATGGGTTAAAGTCCAGAGACTTGAGCACATATTTCTAGGCTGTCATTCCCAGTGCTCATACTGAGGGAGTGCTGCACTGTTGGAGGTGCCGTCTTTCTAATGAGCCGTTAAACTGAGGCCCCGCTTGTCCTCTCAGGTGGACGTGAAAGATACCACAGCACTATTTCGAAGAACAGCAGGGGAATTCTCCCTGGTGTCCTGACTAATATTTATTACTCAACAGACATCACTAAAAACAGATTGTCTGGTCATTATCACATTGCCATTGTGGGGCCTTGCTGTGCACAAAATTTGCTGCTGCATTTCCTACCTTACAATAATGATTACACTTCAAAAGCACTTAATTGGCTGTAAAGTGGTTTGGGATATGCCAAGGTCGTGAAAGGCACAATATAAATGCAAGTCTTTCTTCTTTGAATTTCGCACTGGGGGTTCGGCAAGTGTTGACTTGATACCCTCTAGAATTGGTTGCAAGAGACACCTTGGAGCTATAATGCAGCCTCGAAGCTCACCTTCCAACACCTAGCTCTGTCCTGATACCCTTCTTCCTCTCCCTTCCCTTCCCTTCCCTTCCCTTGTCCCGATTTTTCTTCCCTAGGTTATAATTTTCCAGCTCCTGCCATTTTATTCCGAAACAGCAGGCAGAACCTTGGTGTTTGGTACGTCCCAAGTGGATGAGGTTTCAAAATATTGACTGCACCCCTGGTGATGACACATAGAAGCAGGCTTCAGCAAGCGTTTTCTGCTCGCCATCATTGCATGGTCTCTCTTAAGCAAGCAGCAAACGCGCGCACTGATACAATATGCTTGAAGAATGATACCAGGGCTAAAAAGGGTTAAATTATGAGGCCAGGTTGCATAAACTAGGCTTGTGTTTCCTGCGTTAGAGAAAATTAAGGGGTGATCAAATTGAGGTCTTTAGGATGATTAAAGAATTTGATAGGGTACATAGAGAGAGAAACTATTTCCTCTGGTGAGAGAATCCAGAACAAGGGGGCATAACCTTAAAATTAGAGCTAAGCCGTTCTGGGGGTGAAATCAGGAAGCACTTCTTCACACAAAGGGTAGTGGAAATCTGGAACTTTCTCCCCCAAAAAGCTGTTGAAGCTGGGCGGGGGGGGTCAATTGATAATTTCAAAACTCAGATCAATAGATTTTTGTTAGGCGAGGGTACGAAGCATTACGGAACCAAGGCGGGTAGATGGAGTTAAGATACAGATCAGCCATGATCTATTTGAATGGCAGAACAGGCTCGAGGGGGCTGAATGGCCTACTCTTATTCCTATGTTCCTATAAATATATCCCCAATCAAACCAATAGCGTCTCGCTGAGTAAGATTCGCTATAAAACCACAGAGATGAGTACAATGTCCCAGTTTGTTTAGTGTCTATTTTTTGTTAAGTTTTCAGTATGTTTGTCTGTAAAATTCAGTGGTGTCCCAGGGGCAAAGAAAGGCTTGCATTCATATCGCACCTTTAACGGCCTCAGGACGTCCTAACGCGCCTTACAGCCAATTAAGTATTTTTGAAGTGTAGTCATCGTTGTAATGTAGGAAACGCAGCAGCCAATTTGTGCACAGCAAGATCCCACAAACAGCAACGTGATAATGACCAGATAATCTGATTTTTTAAAGTGAGGTTGGTTGAGGGATGAATATTGGCCAGGACACCGAGGAGAACTCCCCTGCTCTTCTTCAAAATAGTGCCGTGGGATCTTTTACGTCCACTTGAGAAGGCAGATGGGACTTCGGTTTTACGTCTCATCCAAAAGACGGCACAGCACTCCCTCAGTACTGCACTGGAGGGTCAGCCTGGATTATGTGCTCAATTCTCTGGAGTGGGACTTGAACCCACGACCTTCTGACTCAGAGGCGAGTGAGCTACCCACCGAGCCACGGCTGACACTTGACACGTGGAACGGGACTTATGCAAAACCAGTGCAGTAAAAATCTTTCACAACACAGTGTCACACTCCGAACCAAATCACTCCATGATGGTAATCAATTTAAATATCATAATTAGAACAGGTAGAACTTGTGTAATTATTCACCATGGAGTTGGCCGTAATATTCAAATCAGAACTTTCTGACGGCTGGTACTCAATATGAAAATACGAATTACCGATTCCAACGAGGGCTTAATTCATCGCAGGCTTTTTACCATAAAGATGTTGGTCGTTTCAATTCCAGAAACCCAAATAGTCATTTTGTACTTTCTTGACCTTGAAGTATTAGTCATGACTGAGAGAAAGTGACCACAAACATCCCCCACTCCTTTCTCCGTGTCACTCTTGTAGTCAGTCAAGTTTGCACATTTCTTTAGACTGTAAAATGGGTTAGCAAGGGAAGCAAAAGGCAGTGATTTCTCATGGGGGAGGGGAAGAGAGGGGGAAGAGGGGGCGAAAGGAAGAGTTGACTGAGCTCTGCTCAACAAAATGACTGGAACGATTCACCCCTATGTTTCAGTGCGTTTATATCATAGAATCGTACAGCAGAGGAGGTGGCCTTTCAGCTATCTAATTAGTCCCACCTCCCTGCTCTTTTCCCATAGCCCTGCAATTTTCTCCCCTTCAAGTATTTATCCAATTCCCTTTTGAAAGTTATTACTGAATCTGCTTCCACCGCCCTTTCAGGCAGCGCATTCCAGGTAATAACAACTCGCTGCCTCTGGCTCTTTGGCTGTCATTACCTTCAAAAGCCTTCTCAAAACCTACCTCTCCAACCAGGCCTTCAGTCAGCTCCCGTATCTCCTCCCCACACTAACTTCCCGCTGAGTGCCCTCCAATCTCCTGTAAAGTACATTGTGTTGCGTGAAACTAGAGAGAGTTGAAGACTGGCCACTTGGGTAGGTTACAAGAACGCTGCCACGCTCTCATAAATCCATATCCCAGCACAGAGACACCACAGTCATGTAAGTATAGAATCTTATAGGACAGAAGGAGGCCATACGGCCCATCATGCCCATGCCGGCTCTTTAAAAGAGCTATCCAGTTAGACCGACTCCCCCTGCTTCTTCCCCGTAGCCCTGCAAATGCTCCCTTTTTAAGTATGTATCCAATTCCCTTTTGAAAGTTACTATTGAATCTGCTTCCACCGCTCTTTCAGGCAGTGCTTTCCAGATCAGAACAACTCGCTGTGTAAAAAAAATTTCTTCTCATCTTCCCCCACTGGTTCTTTTGCCAATTATCTTAAACGTGTCCCCTCTGGTTACTGATTCTCCTGCCAGTGGAAAGAGTTTCTCCCCATCTACTCTATCAAAACCCCTCGTGATTGTGAGCATCTCTATTAAATCTCCCCTTAACCTTCTCTACTTTAAGGAAAACAATCCCAGCTTTTCCCTAATCTCTGCACATAACTGAAGGCCCTCATCCCCGGTGTCATTGGGAGGGGGAGCTGGGTGAGAAAACTGGAACGAGTAAAAAATATTACAGTTCCTTAAGCCAACCATAATTTGTGTTGGTGCTTTGACTATGCCATTTGTTGGGGAAGCTGTATTTACATTTTGCTTCTCCTTATTACAGGCATGATTTTAGAAAAAGTTACTTAAGTTTTTGCACTGAGTAAATGAATCACAGAGTCCAATGCACAGAAGTAAAACTGCAAATGCACAGGGGTAAAATAGTTCAAACCAACATACATATTTTTTTAATTCTCCAGGATGTATAACGCACACTAAATGTGTTATCTTTGAACATACCAGACTTGTACTGGTGCCGGTGTCTGATGGCACCACATACCAGCTGACTGCTACCCCCTTCGCCAGTGCAGTCTGCACAACACCCTATCCAGACAATCAAAGGCCCAGCCAACATAACACAGGTCCGCACAGCCAAGCAGCAGGGAAGGTAAAACTTAAACAAGTACAGCAATGCATCACTGTAACGATGGCCGAGTTAGTCGAGGGGCTGCCTGGTTCAGTGGGGATTCACGAGGTCCCCCTGATTCAATGAATGCTGCTATGAGTTTACTTAGCCAACGTCAGTGGGGGAGGCCTGGAGTAGTGTCCCTTCTGGACAGCACGTGTGTGCATATTGAGTCAGGACAGTGTCGGGCACAACTGCAATTCCTCCCTCAGTCAAACAGCCTAGCGACACACACCATCTAAGCTCCCAAATGCAAACTAGCAGCCTCGACACAGTATCAGAAGGCACCTAGTGCCCAAGGAAATGTACTCCAACAGGAATCAACGCTTTCAGAAAAAAAGTACAGGGACACCTCTTCAAATATAACTGATTGCTGAAAGGTATAGTACCCACAGATTACAAGGTACTGTACTGACATATATAGTGTACCCACAGATCACAGGGTACTATACTGACATATATAGTGTACCCACAGATTACAGGGTACTGTACTGACATATATAGTGTACCCACAGATTACAGGGTACTATACGGACATATATAGTGTACCCACAGATTACAGGGTACTATACGGACATATATAGTGTACCCACAGATTACAAGGTACTACACTGTCGTATACTGTAACCGCAGATCATGGGGTATTGGGTCAACTTATATTGCACCTATACATCATAGAGTAATATATTGACATATGCGGCACAAACAGATCACAATGTACCATATGAACATTTACTATAACATGTCACAGGATACTACAACATATACTGTACCAATTTATTGCAACATATTCTGCACTCATATCACAGGGCACTATACAAACATATAATGCAGCAATATATTACCTTAAGGACATACACTGCACTAAAATATCACAGTGTACCGTATGGATATATATTGCACTGACATATCACAGGGTTATGTACCGACATGTGCTGTACCAAATATGATGGCGTGCTATTCTCTTGCACACACTTCACTCACATTAATCTCAGCACACGACCTCAAAATGTACCTCACCAATACATTACAGGGTATTAATATATATCCATACGGTACACTGTGATATTTTAGTGCAGCGTATGTCCTTAAGGTAATATATTGCTGCATTATATGTTTGTATAGTGCCCTGTGATATGAGTGCAGAATATGTTGCAATGAATTGCCACAGTATATGTTGGACGACAAATCGCAGCTTCCTGTAATGACATATCACACCCCACTGACCCATCACAATGATTTGATATCAGCATTTGCACTGTCCTCACAATACGTAACACACAATTAAGACAACAACCTGCGCGATAACTGCAGTCCAAGATAATTACAATGAATGCAGTGAGCCAGCAGAATAACATGGTACGGCAAAGCAAATGAGATCTTCATAACCGAGCAAATAAGAAACCATTTCCTATAAAACAGTAGGTCTGGTGACATTGCACAGTACCGATATTTTATACGCACGCACGCACGCACACACACACATTGAAGAAAAAAGTTAGCATTACGACACACATACTGGGGGAGAGGATAGCAAAGTTTCCAGAAAACTGAAAACTATTCAGCCACAAATACTGAGTCATCTTTTCTGTCATGGGCAGGTCAAAAAACTAATGATGATTATAAATGGTGTTCAACTTACAACCAATAATGAGTATTTCTGGGAATCAAAAAATAATTCAGCCGTGCAATAGTTGGATTCACTTTTAAAAACATGTTTTTTTTTTAAAACCCTTAGGTCTATGAAACAGTGTCCCTGCCAAGTATGGCAGCTGGGCTCCGTACCTCAAGAGGGAGGGGGTGGGAAAATAGTGGTATGGGGAAAAGCCTGATAGTGCAAACAGCTTTGAGGCATGTGACACTGGTTAATTAGAGTAAGCAGCATCTCTTTCTCCCCCCCCCACCCCCCAACATCAGTTTTCTCCCCTAAGATAGACAGAAAATTGGTCAAATTCTCTTAACAGGTGCACAGTCACCTCCCCACCCAATTTTCCTGCACGCACTGCATTCCCGCAATCCAATACTCCCAGGAACATAGGAACAGGAGTCGGCCAGTCAGCCCATCGAGCCTTTTCCGCCATTCAATTAGATCCTGGACTGAACTGTATCTGAACTCCATCTACCCGCCTTGGCTCTGTACCCCTTAATACCCTGGCCTGACAAAAATCTATCAATCTCAGATTTGAACAGGAAAATATCTCCCACTATCTCCGAGCCCTACATACCAGGAAGATTCAACCCACCCCCAACGGCCCCCCCCCGCCATGTCTGTACTGAGTCAACTGATTTCAGTCGGGCTGGGGTAGGGCAGCTACTATTGGTCTCAGCTGGATTAACAACGGGGGGGTAAAGAGGGGGAAGAGAGTTAAAAAAAAAATCAGATAGGCTTCCTGATTGCCATCCAGCGACCCCTGGATGGAAGTGCACCCATGTGGACAATTGGGTGAGGGCAGAACCGGGCTTGGCTTCCATGCTCTCGTCCTGAGGTCAAAAAGTCCACCAACACTTCACTGTCAAAGCTGGCCCTTCAACGGTGAAGGCATCGCAAGATGGCAGGGTGGGTTCCCAGGGCAACTGTGCCCAGCAAGGAGATGATGCTTTGAGGAAAGTGGGGGAGGGAGGAGAACACTGGTGAAGGGAAAAAAAGTGAGACTTTTTTTTTTAAAAACCAAGGACTGACGGAAGAACTTTTCTTTCATTAACATTCTCCACAGTACAGAACGATTAATAAATCTCAGTTGAAACCCTGGAGAAATACAGTTGTAATTCACTTTAACACTGCCAGCCCCAATACCTGGCCTCTGTGCTAATATGATTTCAGCTCTACGGCACCAACAGACAAGAAAAAAAAAATCACGTACCAGGTGATGGGTACGAATTGTGTTGCGATTCAGGAAACGCCACCGTACTTTGCCTTCACCCTTACACAATTAAGATTACCCTCGAAAATTAAAACTTCGAAATGGCCCTGACTGCTCAGTGGATAAAGTTTGCGCGTAAACTTGGAGAGGAATTTCCCAGATTTTGTTTCTTCCTAAATTGGCCTGGGTTTTTTTTAAACTGCTTTTTCGCCTCTCCCGTGAGATCACATAGTTTCAAGTGGGGAGTGTAAGTATTGTCTGATGGACAAAGTATCACAAGCTGTCTGGACCAGAGGGTCTTTTCCTGTCAGTCGTTATTCGTACGTTCGTAACTGGGCCAGACAGATCGGAATGTCCCAGGTCTGATTCTTCAGCTGGGATGGAAATAGGGCCTACAACTGAACTTAGTGCCCTTGCCAGGGAGGGAGTGAGAAAAAGTAAAGTCAGCCAGTGTTCCCCTCTCCTGATGGCAGTCCTGCGACCCCTGCCGGAAATAGGCCGTGCATGGCCCTAAGGTCAGGCCACGACCGGGACGGGCTGTGATATTTCCAACTCTCCCTTCCACTCCCACTCCCACTCCCACAGCCCAGCTGATTCTGACCGTCTAGGCTCACACAAGGCTATTTAGGCTAGGACAGCCTGTGCGACTGTACCTCAGCACGAAACCGGTGTCTGTGTGCCGAGGGGAAAGGGCACGAAATCAAAACGTCTCGCTTGTGATTTCCAACAGCACCAGTCCTGTGTTTCATCCACCTTAAAGTCAGTCATTTTATGCTGGCATAGATTTACATCGAATTTACAGCACAGAAACAGCCCATTCGGTCCAACTGGTCCATGCCGGTGTTTATTCTCCGCATGAGCCTCCTCCCACCCTACTTCATCTAACCCTATCAGCATAACCTTCTATTCCTTTCTCCCTCATGTATTTATGTAGCTTTCCCCTTAAATGCATCTATGCTATTCGCCTCAACTACTCCATGTGATAGCGAGTTCCACATTATAACTACTCTCTGGATAAAGAAGTTTATCCTGAATTCCCGATTGGATTTGAGAGTGATGATCTTATATTTATGGCCCCCACCTTCCCCAAGTGGAAATATCTTCTCCACGTCTACCTTATGCAACCCTTTCGTAATTTTGAAGACCTCTATCAGGTCACCCCTCAGCCTGCAGACGACCTGTCTGTTGTCAAGACAAGCTCGAAATGTGTACCGTTCATGCTGTACACAGACCGCATTTTTGTCGTGTACACTGTGTAGCCTGAGACACTGCTCAGCCAGCACCACAATCTGACCCCGTCTGCCAAAGCGCCTCAAATAATTAACGTTTTATTTGTACAAATACAAATATTATGGATGCAATTTTACTTCTGAATTTATAAAAATTGAATATTTCATTCAACACGGAAATGCATTTGTACAAAATTCCCCAAGCCAAAGACATATAGATATTTTATTTTTTTTAAAAAAAGGTTACTATCATTTTCATTCTCAAAATAAGGCTGCAGATCTGTTCGGTCTGCAATGATGTCACCATCCTCCTATTAAATTAATGATTAATGGCCAACACTGTAACGAGTGATGTGTTGCTATGGCACTGACACTACAGACTGGTACCTTAAGGGTTACAATAAAGCAGCTTTTTATTTCTTCCTCCCCCCCCCCCCCCCACACACACACCTCGCTCCCCTCCCCTGCCTTCTCATTTTTCAGTCACTGCTCGAAGGTTCACTCAAGGCCTCTGGAATCGTCTTAAGGTACTGGAATGAGCTCAGCACACCCAGCATAACAGCAGAACAGTGGCTGCACTCAATCGCGAGGCAACATGAAACCCAGAAGGGAGCAAACTGACAGCAAAAGCCCAGGCGTCTCTTTTCCATTTTTTTCTCCCCCCCCCCTCCCTCTCTCCCTCCCTCCCTGACCAAATGCGGATTGCAACCCACCTCGACTCTCAGCTGCAGTCTGATCCCTCTCCCTATCCCCTCCTCTCTCTCTCTCTCTCTCTCCGCTGCAATATCTTGCCAGCAGCACAATATTGTAATATCTCCCGCAGGCACCTGCTTTCAGAGAGAAGCAGCAATACTGTAAAGCATATTTGATTTCATGGTTTTTTTTTGGGGGGGGTTAATGATTCACTAACATCAGCTAAGGCGAGGAGGGAGGATTTAACTGTTTCCCCCCCCCCCAAAAAAAAATGCAATAAAAAAAAATCATTCAGCTTTCCACCATAGATAGACAGGGTGAATAAACTGAATTTAAAAAAAAAATAAATCAGACACTGGAAAGCCATTGGGAGCTACCCGTGTACAGCATCATTAGGCACAAAAATTTCCACCCACCCATTGCAAACACACTCACTCACTCACTCACTACACACACACAGGTCATGTGTCCCTCCTGCTCACCTGGATAACGGTGTCCTCTGCTCTAAGTGAATGATGGACTCTCCCAGAGGTACTGTAATTTAGCACCCCCGCATCCTGGCATTATACTGAACAGAAGCCCCATCTGCATGGCCCTGCCATCGCAATAGGAGCCGTGCTTCTCTCTATGGCTATCAAGCAGCAAATTATCATATTTCATGTGTCGTCGCTCCGGCACGGCTACGAGCTTATTGGCTGGCGCCCGGAGCAGGAAATGTCAATGGCAAAAAAAAAAACTACATCAGAGCCCTGGCTCCTGCACAATGCAGCCGCGACAGGCTGGCTGGCTGAGCAAGCTCGCTGCAGGAGCAGCTCCTGACCCTCCCCTCTCCACTCTCTCTCACAGCTGCCTGAGAGGTTCGTCTTTTTGGAGCAGGCGTGTTTCCTGTGTTTTTTTTTTGCAAAGAGGGGAGGACGTCAGCGGGTTTGCACTCCTTAAGGGTGTCAGGAAGATATGGGTCAGAGTTCAGCTCCCTTCTTTTTTTTCTCAATGTGTAATGTGTGTGTAAAAAAAGAAAGAAGGAGGAGTCAGCTATGTGTGCAGGGAATGTGGCATCACCACCACCACCACCACCAGTCATCAGCAATTCAAACCTTATCTAACGCAAATGACCAAGCAGGGAAATCAGCCAGTAGACAGCCGGCCGGAGTACTGAGAGACAGGTACACAACATACTGCCTGCAACATGGAAATGCGCACAAACGCACGGCTTTTTTTTTTGGTTTATTGTGTGAACGGTGCAGTTAGCAGCGCTGAGAGACAATTGCAACGTTGCTTTGGACACTGGACTGCTCCGCCAAAAAAAAAGTTATTTTAACTGCTGCATTTAGCCCTTCCCATACCAAGTTTTAATGTTTTTTTTTTCAGTTTCTCTGGATGTGGGTGTCTTTGGCACGGCTGCATTCATTCAGTATCCCTAGGTGCTGCCAGGGACTTCTTGAATTTCGTTGCAATTCTTTGGACTCAACTGAGTGGTTTGCTGGGCCGTTTTCGAAAGGCGTTGAGAGTCAACCACATAGCGCAGGACTGCAATCAAGTGTAGGCTAGGGTTGCCAACCCTCCAGGATTGGCCTGGAGTCTCCAGGAATTCAAGATTAATCTCCTGGACACTGCTGTGAGCAAACAGCCCTGGGAGAAAAATCAAAGAGGTGTTCAAAATTTTTTTAAAATTTTCTTTGAACACTTTCATTTATTAGTTATAAAAACTGTTGGTAGATTAGGAAAAAAAGTTGTTAACTGAGCAGGGTGAAATGCACATCTCCAGGAATATGTCCAACCAGAGTTGGTAACCCGAGTGTAGACCAGACTGAGTAGTGGTGGTAGGATTCCCTGAAGGACATTAGTGAACGAGTTGGGTCACTTCCATTGTCATTTTATTTCCTTGATGCCAGAGACAAAATTGCCAGATTCATTGAACTCAATTGCGAGTTTAAAATCCCACAGCTTGCTGAGGTGGGATTTGAACTCGCAGCGCCTGAAACACTAGTTCAGTAGCGTAACCAGCAAACGGCTGTACTCTGCAGCAAACAAGAATTTAGAATTTTGTACCTCCGTTAACTGCCTGGTGGATGACAGAAATTGGAGCATAATCAAGAGTCCCCAAATTATATACACGGCAAAACCCGGGAATGGAGGGAACACAACTAACAAAAGAAATGTTATGTAGTTTTGAAATAAAAAATTCTGGAAATGCACAGGAGACCCATTAGCTTCTGAAGGCAATAACGACGCATTAAAGTTTTGGGTGCTGACCCTCCATCAGAACTGAACCAAGAATCTTTCCTCTCCCAGATCGCAGTGATGGAAGCAGGTTTGCTTGTTGGGACCGGTGGGGGGAGCACTCCTGCACCTCCTGGCCCACAAGCAGTGCTGGAAAGGCACTTGCCTGTTCCATCCGGCCATTCTCGCCTCCCTTCAGCTGCTGGGTTTCCTGAGGCCTGGTAAACCCAGCCCCCCCCAGGAGTTAGATGGGAAACAGAGGTTAAATTTGAGGTAAGCAGCCCCATTAAAATATTTTAAGGACGGACCCACCTCCGGCGAGCAGGTTAGTGTTGCCCAACCCACCTCCGTTAAAACCGGAAGTGGGCACGTTGGGGTCGGGCTTCTGATTTTTTAACCTCCGCCCGCCCTGGAGGGGTTAAAATTACCCCCGGTGTGTATTTCCAGGATTTTCTGTTTTTATTTCAAATTTACAGTTTTTAAAAAAAATCTCTGTAATTTTATTCACCATGAAAATAAAAAGCAAAGTACAAGTAAGAGAAGAAGTTGTATCTCAAGCAAGGCTTTATTAGGTGACTGCTAGATAATCCCAATGATAAACAGGGTCAATAATGGCACATTCACTGCAATTGGTGTTTAAAAAAGCAAATAAATGCAGGGAGTGTGGGAATAAACTGGGGCAATCTGGAAGCAATTATTTTACAGGAAGATCTAATTTAACAGGATTAACAGAAACCTGGTTGCAAACTGGACAAGAATGGAAAATAAACATCTTGGAGTGTAATAATATTTAGGAAGGATAGGAAACTTAAATATCATTGCTCTTGTGCCTATATCCAAATCACAGCACAGATCCCTGGGCCCCATCAATACACAGATTCTGCCAATCCAAAAAATCCCCTTTACTCTCTACAATTACCTGTATTTGCTGTCTCCTAATTTCTCTATCCATGTGGCTGCACTCTTCAATGCCACGTGCCTTAATTTTCACAAGTCTATATTATGTGGCACCTTAACCAAACAAATATATAGACAAAAATCCACCGCATTCTCTTTTATCTTTACATTCTGTGAATTCTCAGAAAATTCAATTAAGCTGGTCCAGTATGCCCTGCCCTGTACAGATTTGTGCTGACTCTCCCCAATTAGTCCGTGACCAAGTCGTTTAATATTTTCTATAATTTCAGCAAGGCCCTCCTTTTGCCCAGGCTGCAGAGATTCAGCTTTTTAAAACTTTTCTCACTGCACATCACCTGGGATCAGTCCAGCTGACACGAGGGGGAAGTGATTTGGAAGTGTTACTGAACCCAACAACGAGGGAGTTGAATGAACATGCGCAGTTAGATTATCAGGATCGCTGAAGCCCCCTGGGTCCATTAACATATCTCTGTATGGTTTTGGGTGGGGGGGGGAAGTCAGTAATCCACACTAGTCATTCCCCCTGATGCTACTAAGCATCATCAGCACTTGCTGATTTACGCAAATATTTATTCTAAAACAAACCAAAAATAAAATTAAGATCTTTTCTCTTTAGAACTACCAATGGTGACACTCTCTGGTGACACCCCCCTCGCCTTGACATTGTGTTTATGGATGGAAGAATTTGTCACATACCTTTTGCTGGAAATCTTGCCTCAACACCTCCTGTAGCCTTTTACATCAAGCAATTAACCCCTTGAGGACCAAAACAATCTTGCTACACCAGAACAGACTGCACAATTAGAGTTTGATATTTAATAAAATTATAGAAATTGCAGTACAGGGGGAGGCAGCTTGGCCCTATTGTGCCTGTGTCAGTACTAGCTGCCCTAATGGAGCTTTCTATCTAAATCCCATTTTCATCTTGTTTAAATTTCTGTCTTTCCATTGATAATTCTGTGTACTCAACATTTAGATGGACCAATGCTAACTATAGCCATGTACCCAATTCTCCAAATGAGCAGGTGTGCTTCCAATTGGATATCATAGAAAAGATCAAAGTGTTTCCAACTGGACAGCCAATCAATATAGTAAAATGTAAACTGTGGCTCAGTTTGTAGCACTCTCGCCTCTGGGTCAGGAGGTCGTGGGTTCTGAGCCCCACTTGAGCCCATAATCTAGGCTGACACTCCCAGTGCAGTACTGAGGGAACGCTGCATTGTTGGAGGTGCCGTCTTTCGGGCGAGACGTTAAACCGAGGCCCCACCTGCCCTCTCAGGTGGACATAAAAGAACCCATGGCCACTATAAGAAGAAAAGCAGGGTAGTTCTCCCGGTGTCCTGGCCAACATCACTAAAAACAGATGATCTGGTCATTTATTTAATTGCTGTTTGTGGGGTCTTGCTGTGCGCAAATTGGCTGCCGTGTTTCCTACATTACAACAGTGACTACACTTCAAAGTATCTCATTGGCTGTAAAACAAATTGGGATGCAGTGAGGGCATGAAAGGTGCAGTATAAATGCATGTTTGTCTCTCCCACTCTGTGTATCTCTCTCTCACCAATACAGGGGCAAAAAAAGATATTTTAAGCCAACGCACTTTAATGTTGTGAAAGTACACGTCATGTACAACGGTCTTAATTCATTGCCTTAAAATTCTCATCAATGACAGGCCTGTAACGACCTAGTTACTAAAACTTTGAGAAGTTAAGCAGTTTGAGTCTCCAGAGTTAACTTTTTGCACTAAAATAAAAGAACTATTGGAAAATACATTTATGCCAAGAAAACTATGCATTAGGAACTAATCCATATCATTGCAGATTTCTGCACCATCTACTTTATGACACCCAGTAATAGAAACCAACCTGAAGATTACTCTGTAGGTGTTCCACAAACAGGAAAGCTTACTCATTTTGAAAGCAGCAGAGTCGCTGATTCAGTACTTGAAGGGTTAAACGACTGCATTTCAGTTCACCACATGAATACCCAAAATGCAGAAAACTCAATAACAGCACCAACCGAAGGACATGAACTGTACATTTCACTTCAAAATGCTGCACCGTCTAAAACTTGGTTACGTGTGGGATTACCCTAACGGTTAAATATTAATCCCCTTCCCCCCCCCACCAGAGTCATGAATTCCCCACATACTCTCACCAACACAAGGTTATCTGGTCATCTTAATATTAAACACACACTGCAAACTCCCATTAGTCAGTGTTACGTGATTTTGAAGTTAGCCATTAAAGTAATATGCAGAGGGAGAGAGAAAAAAGTCTGTGGCATTTATTTTCAGCTTCAAAACTGCAAGACTGAGTTGGACAGAGGGTTCGAATCCGGCCCATCCTGATGGGATGAAAGGCCCCTCTTTCCAATGGGTGTGAGGGTCTTATATGGTCGTAAGTTGGCAGCAGTCTCAACCTAGCTCCTAGTCAGTGTGGGCTAGGGTTGCCAACTCTGGTTGGACGTATTCCTGGAGGTTTCACCACGTGATCTCTTGCCTCGAACTACCCCGCCCCTACATTCCCACCATTGGTCACCCAACATGTCCATCGTTGCGATGCCCCGCCTTCCCATACCAAGTGTAAAGTGAACAGACTCTTTGTTCCTCGATTGGATGATGCTTGGTTGTCAGTCAAACTGCCAATATTTTTACAACTAATAAATGAAAGTGCTCAAAGAAAATGAAAACAACATAGAATTTTTTTTAATGCCCCGATGATTTTTTCTCTTGGGTTTGTTCACAGCAGGGTCCTGGAGATTAATCTTCAATTCCTGGGGACTCCAGGACAATCCTGGAGGGTTGGCAACCCTAGCGTGGGCCCACAATACGAAGTTGTCACTAGCCAGCACTCACTCAGAAAGGCCATAGGGTAGCGGGTGTGGGAAGTTGTAAATGTCACACTGGCACACAGTAAGGGACGGGGCTAAGGCTCATTGCAATGTCTGTAAAGAGTTGACGAGACAAATCGTTTTTTATTTGCTGACAATTAAACTTGATTTTTAAACTGTTTAAGAAGTCCCTAATCACCCTCCTGGGAACTGTTTAAAGTTCACCTTGCTCCTGTCGCTGTTCTACTCCAGACACTGCGAAGCTGAAGAAATGTGAGGCTGCTTCTGGAGGGGTTCTCATACTGCTCGTCAAAAATCAAACTGACTGACTTTATTCCAAGCTACATCATCCATCATTACAAAGCCAAAATAACTTCAACAACTTATGATCTGGAATGCGCTGCCTGAAAAGGCAGTGGAAGCAGATTCAATAGTAACTTTCAACGGGAAATTGGATGAATGCTCAAAAGGGAAAATTTTTCAGGGCTATGGGGAAAGAGCAGGGGAGTGGGACTAATTGGATAGCTCTTTCAAGGAACCGGCGCAGGCATGATGGGCCGAGTGGCCGCCTCCTCTGCTGTATGATTCTATAACAACAACTACTTGCATTTATATAGTGCCTTTAACGTAGGAACACGTACCAAGGCGCATCACAGGAGCATTATCAGATAAAAACTGACACCGAGCCAAAGAAGGAGACATTAGGACAGGTGACCAAACTCTTAGTCAAAGAGGTAAGTTTTAAGCAACGTCTTAAAGGTGGAGAGGTTTAGGGAGGGAATTCCAGAGCTTAGGGCCTGGAAGGCTGAAGGCGCGGCCGGCAATAGTGGGGCGATTGAAGTGGGGGAAGCGCGAAGCCAGAGTTGGAGGAACGCAGAGCTCACGGAGACTACACATAAACGTAATTCATTTTGAAGTTTTAGCAATAGAGGTGGAGATCAGGAAGGTTTCTGGTGAATGTGCTTCCCAAGTCGTGCTCTTGTAGGAGCTCGAGAGCGAAGACTGAAGTACACAAATCCTACATGAATTGATCACCAGGCTCCCCAGTGGCTCAGCTGATCAATCCACTGCTGGGTGGAATTGAGCCCTACAGACCAAGAAGGTGCCAGGTTCCATCCTCAACCCGTACTGAGTGAGCTGAGGGTAAGTGCACCGATGCTACAATTGGCCTCAGTGCTGGAGGGCAACAAGAGTCGGTACTACCACGCTCTGGCACAAGCCAATCCCTTCAAGAAAGGAGGGACAAAAAAAAACAAACTTGAATATCTTCAGGATGAAAAGGAAGAAATCATTACGTCCCACTAATGAAACGTTTCAAGATCTAATTCAGAGTATTACTGAATCTTCTCTCCGTTAACTGTTGACCGTTCAGCTTGGGTAACAAGAGTGTCTACAACTGTTTCAGATTTTTGTTGCATTATCCTCCTGTGCTCATTTCCCGTAGACCCAGACTATTACTGACAGGGCCACATGAGGAGGTCAGACACGTTGTGGCTATGGTATGTTGCTAAGACTCGAAAAGTTCTAAGTCACATACGTGTGGTATTGGTACGGTGCAATGCTAGACCTGAGTAGCTCTTAAGTCACACATACTCTGTTGCTACAGCACGTTGCAAGGTCCCAACCAGCTCTACTTCTTGTATTAAATTGCTGCTATTCAGCAGTTCCTTGGTCATTTTAATGAGACAATAGTGTCTCTCTTTCTGAGCAGAATTTCTTACCTCTTTTAAAACCGACAGTACTTAATTCAGAAAGCTCTACAGGTGGGAGAGGCCTCAACGGTTCTGTCCATTCATTAAGCAACACCTTTGTGGCCAGAAGCAGTTGCTTCTTGCTGAATGACTGCACACAGTTCGAATCAATGAGATACTTAAAATTAGAGCTAGGCCATTCAGGAGCGAAATCAGGAAGCACTTTTTCACACACAAGGGTAATGGAAATCTGGAACTCTCTCCTTCTCCTCCTCCTCTTCCCTCCCCCCCAAAAGACTGTGGATGCTGGGTCAATTGGAGCTATTAAGACCGAGATGGATAGATTTTTGTGAGGTAAAGGTATCTATGTTATATAGAATAACTTAGAATTTACAGAACAGCAACAGGCTATTCGACGTAACTGGTCCATGCCAGTGTTTATGCTCTACACAAGTCTCTTCCAACCCTGTTTCATCTCACCCTATCAGCATATCCTTCTATTCCTTTCTCCCTCATGTGTTTATCTAGCTTCCCCTTAAATGTATCTATACTATTCGCCTCAACTACTCCTTGTGGTAGCGAGTTCCACATTCTCACCACTCTCTGGGTAAAGAAGTTTCTCCTGAATCCCTTATTGGAATTATGGGTGACTATCATATTTATGGCTCCAAGTTTTGGATTCCTATAAAGTCCCAAGGAGAGTCCTTTTCACAACCAGACACTCTTGCAGCTTCTTGTTAAAGGAGTTAATTAAATCAACAGAACGTTTTGCATCAAAGGATATGGAGCAAAGGCGGGTAAATGGAGTTGGTGTGCAGATCAGCCATGAACTAATTGAATGGCCTACTGCTATTCCTATGATCCTAACTTGGAAGGAAAACTATAGATTAGATAATGCAGTAACATTAAAAACTTTGATGACTATTGAACTGCACAGAGAGTACCAGAAACGTTCAATGCCGAACTAAACGGCAATTCTCAACACCCTGCGCCACCCCCGCTGCAATAGGCAGGGGGCGTGTGCAATCTATTGTGGGTGTTCGGAATTATTTACAGAGCATATATGGAAACAGTAGTGCTCATTGTTCACAGAACAGTTTCGATACCTCGTGCAAATTTCCTCACCTCCTGCCCCCACATCCCCACCACCGCCCCCCCCCCTCCCCGGTGGCTTGATCGGAGTAACTGAAACATTATCAGCAGTGGCCTTGTTGGCAACCTCTGGACACTGCAGCCAATGGTCATATGGTCACATGGCAGCCAAAGCCATTCAAAAAAAGATACTGATGCTTCCAACTGTAGCTCAATCCAAACAAGAGCAAATGGCAACAATCCCCTCACTAACAGTAAATAATTAAAGCGACAAAAACTAACTGCGCAAATAAAAAATCCTTTTATCAAAAATTTCATTTAGACGTTGTGCTTAGTTTGGCTTTTTTGCTTGATTGGAAATTCCCTACTTGTTTTGTTTCCATCTAGAATTATCTCCATCATATCAAGTTCAAGGTGTGCCAAGGTGTTAAAAAAAATAAGAGGTAATCACCACAACTAGCAACAGTTTTATTTTTCAGCAAATCACATTAACAAGGAAATGTGCTTTGCCCCATCACCTTGCACAGTTCCCGTCTCTTGTTGCATGGTGCAAAACACCATGGTGACATTTGGTAGTCATAACAAAGAAGAAAGACTTGCATTTATATAGCACCTTTCACAATCTCAGGATATCCCAAAGCGCTTTACAGCCAATGAAGTACTTTTTGAAGCATAGTCACTGTTGTAATGTAGGAAAGGCGGCAGCCACGTTGCGCACAGCAAGATCCAACAAACAGCAATGCGATAATGGCCAGATAATCTGTTTTTAGTGATGTTGGCTGAGTGATAAATATTGGTCAGGACACTGGGGAGAACTCCCATGCTCTTCTTCGAAATAGTGCCGTGGGAATCGTTCACGTCCACCTGAGAGGACAGATGGGGACTCGGTTTGATGTCTCATCTGAAAGACGGCACCTCCGACAGTGCAGCACTCCCTCAGTACTGCGCTGAAGTAACAACACCAAAGGTTAGAGAAATGATGGAAGTGGTAAGATTTCCAAAATTCAAAGAACTGCATGGAAGATGACTGCAGAAATTAGAGTATTAAAAATAATGGGGGTACAATGAAGGGTGCAGCAGCTCATGTATTCTGATCTAATTTCTTTCTCTCTTTATTTCCATCCTCCCATTCTCGTCTTTGTTTGAAGGATTGGGACTCCTACTGAGGCACAGTTTCATGGCAGCAAGTAACACCATTCGGAGGAAAGGGGGAGTTACTGAACCAGGCAGTGTGAGGGACCTGGGTCACTGTCATCAATATTACTATTATCAACAAGCATTTATTTAGGGCATTTAATGTAGAAAAACTTCCCAAGGCGATTCACAGAAGCATTATGAAATGGATGCCGAGTCAAAAAAGGAGAGATTAGGGTGTGTGACTAAAGGTTTGGTCAAAGTGGTGGTTTTAAGGAGGGTCTTAAAGGAGTAAAAAGATGAGGAGAGGCTTAGTTTGAGGGAAGGAATTCCAAAGAGTGCGACCTAGGCAGAGAAAGGCACAGCCGCCAATGGTGGGGCGAAGGGAGTGGGGGGCGATGCACAAGAGGCCAGAATCAAGAAAACAGTGAGTTTTTCACAACAGAAGCTCCAGGACATTTCAGCTGTGTCATGGTGTGAGGTTCAGTATCTCTTCCAAGCCATCTTACCAAATTAGGTCACAGTGCTCACCATTTAATCAAAAATATTGCTCGCGGAATGGTAAAAACAATGCAAAAATTCGCCTTGACAACTCTTGGCTTGGGAGGGGAAAATCAGCCAGGGTCCCTGCTCCTGATCGCTAGTCACCGAGTTCCGTTGGAAAATGCCTGGGTAAGGACAGGATTGGGATCAGCTGTGATGTCCCACCACGCTGACATTCAGTGTCACCAATGAAGAATGTCCACTTGGGTGAGGGGCCAAGGGTGCCCCAGAGATCTGTAAGCCAGTAGGAATACTGCATTCAGTTCTAGGCACTGCACCTCGGGAAGGACGTTTTGGCCTTGGAGGGGGTGCAGTGCAGATTCACCAGAATATTACCAGGTCTAAAATTATGTGGACAAGTTGCATAGACTAGGCATGTATTCCCATTAGGGTGATCTAATTGAGATATTTAAGATAATCAAAGGAATTGATAGGGTAGACAGAGAGAAACTATTTCCTCTGGTGGGGGAGTCCAGAACAAGGGGGGCATAACCTTAAAATTAAAGGTAGGCCGTTAAGGGGTGATGTCAGGAAGCACTTCTTCACACAAAGGGTAGTGGGGATCTGGAACTCTCTCCCCCAGAAAAGCTGTTGAGGCTGGGGATCAGTTGAAAATGTCAAAACTGAGATTGATAGATTTTTGTGAGGCAAAGGTTTTAAGAGTTACGGAGCTATGGTGGGTAGATGGAGTTCAGATACAGATCAGCCATGATCTAACTGAATGGCGGAGCAGGCTCGAGGGGCTGAACGGCCTACTCCTATTCCTGTGTTTCTATGGGTCAACACCTTCAGGAGAAGACAAGTGGAGAGAATCAAAGGAAAAGAAAGGAAGACGATCTCTTTAGCTGTCTCCAATAGGATATAATGGGAGACCTTCCTGGATCTGTGGCCGGGCACAATGGATCACCTGGACGCAGCGACTACTGGAAATCGAGTGGGTTCCTTTACAGGGAAGGACTCCACTGGTATTCACTGTGCCCAGACAGAGACCCAGGAAAATCTCTCCTCCATCTCTGCTCTATAAAAGATTAATTGTTGAAAGGAATTTCCATACAAGGCCTGACATTATTATATTTCCCATCCTTATTCACACTGCTTGCACAATTTCTGCTTGTTAAATACATAACGGGGTTGTGCCATGAGCCCTGGTTCTGATTTAGCAGCACACAATCTTTTCTGACTAATCTCTCGTTAAAAAAAAAAGTGGCCTTGTTACTTCAGGCTTTAACCTGTGATCATCCAACTGATGAACTGCGACTTTGCTTGGCTGAATGTTTCTTACTACATTAGTCATGGCAACTGTTTCCACTGGCAGAAGGGTCAGTAACCAGAGGACACAGATTTAAGATAATTGGCAAAAAAATCCAGGGGACAAATGAGGAGAATTTTTTTTTTTACACAGCGAGTTTTTATGATCGGGAATGCACTGCCTGAAAGGGCGGTGGAAGCAGATTCAATAGTAACTTTCAAAAGGGAATTGGATAAATACTGGAAAAGGAGAAATTTGCAGGGCTATGGGGAAAGGGCAGGGGAGTGAGAATAATTGGATAGCTCTTTCAGAGAGCTGGTACAATGTGCCGAAAGGCCTCCTTCTATGCTGTATAATTCTGTAACAGCATGCCCAGGATTCTTGTAAAGGCAACAGTTGGGGATCTGCTAAAACGGAGAAGATTCCATTTTTGTCTTAAATTTCTTTCGATGAATTTTGAGCTGATCACGGTGACAGCTGCTTGTGCTGGGGAAAGGAAGACCTCCCATTTGGGGCTACTCAAGGTTGGCATCAAGTGCTCCAGATCATTCAAAGCACGACTATATTCAGAGTAAAGTGCTTTCTCACCTCAGCCCAAAACTCAGAATTGCTCCTCCCTCCTCCTACACCAAGTGGGACACATTCCCTACAAAAGCCATTCTGGCCTCCCTAAGTGTGACTGCCAATTTAGCACCAATTGGTGCCAAATTATCAGCAGTTTTGTGCTGTTCCTCCACAAGGAACTGGGAAAGGCTGCCCAAATGTATTTCACACTTCGCCTTTACAGACAGAATTCTGATATTTTAGTAGATTTTAGCTGGGGTTTTTTTTTGAAGTTATATTAACTCAACCTTGTTGTTTTTCCTCTTCATTTTACTTTTTGCGTTTTTCTTCGTATCCTTTTGTTTATCTTTTGCTGTTTTGACAAGTTTCCTTTTTAAAAAAAAAATATATTTAGTGGGGAGATGAGAATTTTTTTTATGCAGCGAGTTGTTATGATCTGGAACGCACTGCCTGAAAGGGCGGTGGAAGCAGATTCAATAGTAACTTTCAAAAGGGAATTTGATAAATACTTAGAAAGGAAAAATTTGCAGGGCTATGGGGAAAGAGCAGGGGAGTGAGACTAATTGGATAGCTCTTTCAGAGAGCCGGCACAGGCATGATGGGCTGAAAGACTTCAATCTGTGCTGTATGATTCCATGAGTGTTCTGCGATTCTGTTGCTGCATTCCTTTCTCTTAAAACAGGGTCAGTATTGATTGGATAAAGGAACAAAAGTCATTTGGCCCTGGAACTGCTACGACTCCTTTCTGTCATATCACCACGTAGCATTACACAGCATTAGTAATAATCTTCCAAAGCTCTCTTGATTCGGGAATTGTGCCATTGGATTGGAAATGTGTCTCTCCGTTATTTAAAAAGGCTGGGAAAGAGAGACCAGGTAACGACAGTCTAACATTAGCTGTGGGGAAATTACTAGAATCTGTCATTCGGATCAGCGTGACTGAGCGGGTGGACAAATTTGAGCTGATCAGAGATCGAGTCAGCATCGATTTAAGACAAAGAGAGAAATCAAGTAAAGGACACATGAACATCTGGAAAGACCATCAGGCCCATGAAGCTCAGCCAATCCAGTCAATGGTGCAAGCTCGCATACCATTCATCCACTCTCCACCCACACTATGTCCTGGGAGAGGCAAAAAAAAGAGAAAGAAACTGTAGCCAATTCAGGAAAAACTGGGAGATTCCTCTCCAGCTCCCTAAGGTAATCAAGCAAACTCCAGGAGACTGGAAATACCCACGACCCACCACTATCACAAGTAACTAGCAAAATATTCCTTCCAACTGGAAATGCTCTCTTCTCTCAAGAATTTGTTATGTTCTCATTTAAAGCACCTCCTTAGTCACCACAAAGTGATGACTCTGTGAAAAAAAACACTTCCTCGGCATTTTACAGGCATGACCTCTGGTCCTAATGTCCAAATCCATTTCAAATAAACTATCTAAATGTTTTTTTGTCAAAACTGTTTCGTTCTGTTTACAAATGGCAATACCATCATGCTGCACATGTATATTGTTCAGGCTTCTCTGCACCCTCTCCAGAGCCTCAATATCCTTCAATATGTCCGGGGACCAACTCCAAGTGCAGATACACCAGAACTTTACCTAGCTTAAGTAAATTGCATAACATTGCACGTGTCCATATTAAACAGCATGTACCACACACAGGCACCTAACTTATTAAAATCAGCCGGCAACCTGTTGATTTTGGTGGGTTTTAAGGAAGGTCTTCTAGGGGGAGGCGAGGAGGCGAAGGGAATTCCGGAGGGTGGGAACTAGACAGCACTGCCGCCAATGGTGGGGCAAAGAGACGGGGGGGGGTGGGGGTGGGGGTGCACAAGAGGCCAAAGTCAGAGGAACGCAGCGTTGCGGGGAGAGTTACAGAGATAGGGAGGTATGAAGCCATGAGGGGGATTTAAACATGAGGATGAGAATTTTAAATTTGAGGCTTTGGGGGGAGTCCAGGAGTCACTTTAGGTCAGCGAGGACAGGGTTGATGGGCAAGCGGGACTTGGTGTGGGATAGAATACGGGAAGCAGAGATTTGGATGATCTGTGACTTACGGAGGATGGGAGGCCGGCCAGGAAATTGTTACTTTTATAACAGTCACAGCACTCCAAAAGTAATTCACTGTGCAAAGTGCTTTGAAATGTTTCAAGCTGATAAGGAGCTATATTATATTGCAATAAGGTTACAAACTTAATGAGTATTCCTGGATCAGATACAAAGTGAAAATCCTACATGGGTTATCTTAAGGAACGTGGTATGATTAGAGGCCACACAGCTTTATCTTGAAGCATTAAGCTATTAAATACAACCCAGTATTTATAATTTTTAAAAACTAAGTTGCTCCCGTTTCAGTTCTGCCAACATCTTCTTACTATTGCCGAGGATGGGCAAATCAAATTCAATTTTAAAATTAGTGACAGGCCTGTAATAAGGGCAGGGTAGGGACTCGCTCTCGAGTATTTCATGGTATGCGTGTGAATCAGCGCACGTGAATTCAACACCCTGTCGTTCAAGCGGGCATGGTAATGCAGTTGTTATGTTACTGGACTTGTAATCCAGGGGCCTGGACTATTGATCCAGAGAACGTGAGATCAAGTCCCACCGTGGCAGTTTGAGAATTTGAATTCAGTTTTAAAAATCTGGAAATAAAAAGCTGGCATCAGTAAAAGTGACCATGAAGCTGTCGGATTGTAGTAAAAACCCAACTGGTTCACTTTACTCAGTCTGGCCTATTTGTGACTCCAGTCCCACACCAATATGTTTGATTCTTAACTGCCCTCTGAAGTTGCTTTGCATGCCGCTCAATTATATCAACTCTGGATAGGCGATATCCAGAGTTGATAAAATTGCCAGTGACGCCCACATCCCCAGAAGGAATTTTAAAAAGTGGTAGGGTGCGTGCAATGGAATCGCAATCTCAGCCGGGCTGTCGTGGGGAGATAAGAGGGGAAGTCCATCGCTTCCCAAAGGGGAGAAAGGAAAGCTGGAAAGAAGAATTGCTCTTGTACTGCACAGTTAGACAGCTATATTGGCAGAAGCTTGGAAGCACTTTGCTTTCTGGGGAACAGGATACTTTCCCTATTTGCTAACCAATTCCACTTGGTTAGTGGGTGTTTTTATTTCCCATTGCATTCGTATCTTCACGTAACCAATACTGACCACTTTATCTCTCTATATAGTCACCCTCTCCATAGAATAGAATCATACAGTACTGAAGGAGGCCATTCGGCCCATCATGCCTGTGCCGGCTCTTTGAAAGAGCTATCCAATTAGTCCCACTCCCCTGCTCTTTTCCAGTAGCCCTGCAAATTTTTCCTTGTCAATACATATCCGATTCCCTTTTGAAAGTTACTATTGGATATGATTTCGCCACCCTTTCAGGCAGTGCATTCCAAATCATAACAACTCTCTGCATTAAAAAAAAAGTCACATCCCCCCCTCCCCCGCCCCGGTTATTTGCCAATGATCTTAAATCTGTGTCCTCTGGTTACTGACCCTCCTGCCAATGGAAACAGTTTCTCCTTATCTACTCTTATTAAAACCCTACATAATTTTGAAAATCTCTATTAAATCTTCTTTGTTCTAAGGAGAACAATCCCAGCTTCTCCAGCCTCCCCACTACGTGCGTGTGTGATTTGCCAGCAGCACTGGGGAAAGGTCAGGGCTGATAGCTGGAGTCCAGGTCGGGTTGCCAACTCTGATTTGGTATATTTCTGGAGGTTTCATCGCATGTCCGCCTCCCTCCAACTGCCCCACCCCCACGCTCCTGCCATTGGTCGCCTGACATGTCCATCACCATGGTGCCTCGCCTTCCCATGGCCAATTGGAAAGCGAACAGGCTCTTCATTACCCGATTGGAAGGTTCTTGTCTACCAGTCAAACAGCATTTTTATAACTAATAAACAAAAGTGTCAAAAGAAAATGATTTTTTTTAATGCCCCTATGATTTTTCTCCTGTGTTGTCCTGGAGATCAATCTTCAATTCTTGGAGACACCAGGACAATCCTGGAGGGTTGGCAACCCTAAGTCCTGGTATTAAATTAGTTCCATGATAATTTTTAACTTTAATTTTAATGTTTTACTTTTACACTGTCAAACCTACCAATTCTAACTTTTTTTTATAACTTTTAAACTTGTTTCCTTCTTTCTCTTGGCTCCCATGGTCTATCTTGGAGGTGGAATAAACTTGCAAATACTGAACTTTTATTGGCTGGTTTAAGGGCAGCCAATCAAAGTAGCCAAAGCGAAAGACTGACTTGGTCACATCACAGACTCTACAACAATCGAACACAAGTCAAAGCAAAAGGGGGTTGCTCTGAATCAAGTTAACTTGTTAGTAACGCCCAGAGGCCAACAGTCTCCATGTCACAAAAAGGGTTAAACATGTAATCAGTGTGTTTTCTGCTCTATTAACCATGATTTTCCAATGGTGACAGCTAATCAAACAGGATTTACCATCATCACCATGGAAACCACGGCTTACCAGGAAGAGCAGTGTCCCTGTTGTACGCACTGGGTCATCAGAAGTTAACAGAGCAGAAACACTTTCCCTCCCCACACCTGCAGCCGCCTCTAACCACCACCGGTGAGGCAGTGACAGTATTTCGGATCGAAGTGTTAACATTCGTTGACAGAAACATGCTCCCCTCAACACACACAAAACTTGACATCTCAGTGCACTGAAACACCAGATTGTTATTGTAGTCAAGGTAAACTGAATGCCAACTAACAGTGGAAAGGAAGACATCTCTGGGTTGCTCCATTCCACTGGCATCATAAATGAGGCAGGAAGATTTTTGATCTCTACAGTGTTCTTCTTGTAATGCTTCCCTACAGGCCCATAGCACCATTTCGAAGAACAGCAGGGGAGTTCTCCCCGGTGTCCTGGCCAATATTTATCCCTCAACACACATCACTAAAAAAAGATTATCTGGTCATTACCACATTGCTTTTTGTGGGACCATGCTGTGTGTAAATTGGCGGCCGCGTTTCCTACATTACAACAGTGGCTACGTGTCAAAAGTACTTCATTGGCTGCAAAGTGCTTTGGGACGTCCTGAAGTCGTGAAAGGTGCTACAGAAATGCAACGTCTTTCTTTTCTTTTTACAAGTATTTGTTTCAGGCTGAAACTTTAATGAGTTAGTAAGCTGGCTTTGCCACAAATGACAAAAATGGTTACATCGAGTTACAGAAACAGGCCATTCAGCCCATCTGGTTTATGCAGGCGTTAATGCTCCACACGAGCCTCCTCCCTCCCTCCCTACTTCATCTAACCCCATCAGCATATCCTTCTTTTTCCCCTCATGTGCTTATCTAGTTTCCCCTTAAATGCATCTATACTATTTGCCTCAACTACTCCTTGTGGCAGAAAATTCCACATTCTTGCCACCCTTTGGATAAAGAAGTTTCTCCTGAATTCCCTATTGGATTTATTAGCGACTATTTCATATTTATGACCTCTAGTTTTGGACTCCCCCACAAGTGGAAACATTTTCTCTACGTCTACCCTATCAAACCCTTTCATTATCTTAAAGATCTGAAACAGGTCACCCCTCAGCCTTCTCTTTTCTAGAGAGAAGAGCTCCTGCCTGCTCAGCCTCTCAGTTCTATCCTTTTTAAAAGGACTGAACAAAATACTTCCATGGGTATTTTTGTATGTGATTAAGTTTGCTCCATCAATCTACTTGAAAAATCAATAAAGCTTTATATGAGCCATTTAACAAATTGGAAAACAAAAGTACTGTTGATACATTAATATAAAATTGGTTAAAATATTCAGTCACTTTAAAAACAAACGATAAACGTCAAGTGTAACTTGGTGTCTTATTAAGATCTTTCCAGTAAATGCTGTAGACCCAAGGAAGGAGCAATCGCTTGGCCACCAAGGAACATCAATAGTTTTGTAATTCTGCATTTGGAATAATGAATGATTGAGGATGGATTACAGATTGCAGCACCAGCTCAAGAACACTTGTAGAACAACACAACTTAATTGTTATGCTGTTCTCAAGTCCAGGAAGACATCTCAAAGTGTTTTATATTAGGAGGACAGAATTATGGATGCTGAATCGGAGAAGATAAGGGAAAAATGGAGAGGGTTAGAGTGCAGCAACCAAAGGTGCACTTGAAGAGAAGGGTCTTTGAAATGGAGTTTGAAAGCAGAGAGGGAGATGGCAAGGTGGAAGGAACAGGGACAGAGTTCAGGAGTACATGAATAAAAGGCCATAAATGATGGCACGAGGGACAAGTAGAAGCCCACTGTTAGAGGAGTGTTTAAATTTCACCTTAATGTACACCTCAGTTGGCTTTTGGAGAGTGATTTGTTCCTGAAAACAGGACTGGATGGTGAATGAGATTTTCCAAGAATCATAGAATCTTGCAGCACAGAAGGAGGCCATTCGGCCCATCGTCCCTGTGCCGGCTCTTTGAAAGAGCTATCCAATTAGACCCACTCCCCACTCTTGCCCCATAGCCCTGCAAAGTTTTCAGTTTGGAGTGCTGTGGTGCATGATTTTGTTTTCTTGTCTGTTTTGATATGTATTATTTTAGAAAATGCAAAATGGCTGCCGTGTTTACCCATACAGTAGCAACAGTGACTGCATTTCAAAAGGAATTCATTGCTAGGTGACCACTTTGGGACATCCTAAGATACATAATAAGTTACGATATAAATGTTCTTCCTTTTCTCTCTCTCTCTCTTTCCCTCCCTCACCCCGGTTTGTAGTATCTAATCTCACTTGCCCCACATATCTACAAATTGGTGGTACAGTTGCATCTGCCCTGACCAGCTCTACCCAACGAGCTCATCACAGACTCTCCGCTGGCAAGGTGCTTGCTGGTGCATGTTAACTATCTGTATGTATTATGGGATCTACTGAATAACTTTCAAAATAACTACTCTAAGTACGGATCATCTGAAGGATTGTTGCACATTGGGATGTTTTACGACATTAAAGGTGCCATATAATTGCAAATTGTTGTTGTTGCTTGTAGGTTTGCTTTACTGTGTAATGTGGGAATAATTGCAGTTTGTACAGAATATTTTTATTAATGCTCATTAATAAATAAGGACTAGTTATCCTCTCTTTGTGAAATATGGAAGGTAAACTCTTTACAGCAATATGGTTAATATAAATATGTTTCTTCAACCTGGTTATTTGGTGCTTAATGGTAAAATATACTTTCTATTATGAATCTAAAACAGGAGAAAAAAAAATTCTGCTGACTGCTGCCAGGGTCTGATTCTACAGGTGCCAGCCTCTCTCTAATACAGCAATAACAACTTTATATTGCGCCTTTCACGTAGTAAAACATCCCAAGAGCATTCACAGGAGCGATTATCAGACAAAACTTGACATCGAGCCACATAAGGAGATATTAGGACAGGTGACCAAAAGCTTGATCAAAGAGGTAGGTTTTAAGGAGCGTCTTAAGGGAGGGGAGAGAGGTAGTGAGGCAGAGAGGTTTAGGGAGGTAATTCCAGAGCTTAGGACCGAGGCAGCTGAAGGCACAACCGCCATTGGAGGGGGGATGGAAATCGGGAATGCACATGAGGCCAGAGTTGGAGGAACACAGAGTTCTTCGAAGGTTTTGGACTGGAGGAGGTTACAGAGATAGGGAGGGGCGAGGCCACAGAGGGATTTGAACACAAGGATGAGAATTTTAAATTTGAGGCATTGCCGGTCCAGGAACCAATTGTAGGTCAGCGAGCACAGCTCCATCGAGTAGCATAATTCATGTGCGCTTCTAGTCACTGATACTGGCAGGCTATCCAACTGTGGTTTGGGGGCAGTCATAGCGAAACCCAATCCTGTTCACACTTCACCGTCGCACACACACATTTATCAGCAAGGTACACTGGGTCATGATCAGGAGTGGGGAACCCCGTATGGTTTTAATTTTCTCTCTTTAGCCATTTGTAACACCCCTATCACCACTCCAATTAACTCAGCACAGACTGTATCTCAAAGTTGGGACTCTCCTAGCCCTGTATGGCTCAGTTCCACAATGGGCAGTGCAAAAACTATTTAGGGAATTTGAAGGATAAGTTCATTGTGCTGAAAAGGAGAACTAATTTGGATTACACTAAATAGACCCATAGAGAATAGTTGCTTAGGGACTGCAGAAGATAATGTGTATTGCTAGAGTGATTAAGGCCCAATACTGAGTCATGAATTCAGCATTGTTTTACTCTTTAGGTCTGACTTGCTCACAAGTGAAAAAGATTCTTCACTCTGCAATTCCCACTGAATATTCTCTTTGTACAACTTTCTATAATTACATTTTTAAAAAATAAGATTTAACTATATTACATTTTAATTTCCTGTTTGGCCTCTATGTCTGTTTGTTACCTTATTGGCCTGTTAGCATGTTATTTGTCATGTGCTCACAAAGATGCCTGTTCTCCTGGTTCGCCTCTCACCGTGCTGCCGGCTGGCTCCCTCCTCGCTCGGACCTGACCTTTACCATCGTCTGCTCCTGCAACCGGGCCACCACGACCTCACGTCCCCAGACCTACTTGCCACTGCTTCCCGGTCCTGGACTCATGGTGCCATCACTGCTAACTGGCCATGAAAAACCATAACGCTGTCCTGGGTGCTGGAGGATTGGTGAAGTGCAGCCCCCTCCCCATAAATGTGAATATAAAGTGACTTCTCAGTATGTGGTACAACAGAGAAAGACAGAAAGAACGAACTTGCACTTCTTTCGCAAACCATCACCAGTTTTCGGTCTTGGATATTCTCTTGGGTACAGTAGTGCTAGTCATTCCCGTAAGTAGTCTGAGACACGTACGGTTAGGGTTATGCCTGTACTGCCCAATATCCAACCATACAGTGGCGTAGCCTAGGGGTGCTTGTGATCTGAACTAGATATTCGTGTCTTTCACACTTGTGCTTCTTCAATTTCTTTGAAGGTGAACCAAGTAGACACGGTGAGACAAGGGCAGATACAAATCGTTAAGCTGCTTTATTTTTCCAAGACACATGAACATACAGAGCAACAATTGTGATCGGATACACTTATTTGAATCAGTACAACTTGTCTTTGTGTAATAATACAAAGTAATGAACATGCTACACTTCCCCACATCACAGGGGCCGTATTTCTTGACTTAAACAAAATAACTTCTAATCACTCTCCTGCATACCAACCTTCTCACAGCCTCTGCTGGGCATGAATGAATTGTAGCTTTCTGTTTCAAAAAACTTAACTCCTTGGGGTAGAGTCTCTGCTTCGGGCGTAATCAGAAAATTGCACCCAAAATGACCTAGAAATTGCACTGGTTAGGTTACAGTTCAAGTTTCCGATAAAAATTATTTGCAGAATCACAAACATAAAATCTTCCATGAACCAATGCAATCGGGCAGTGTAATAGAATGTAGTTGTTTATTTTTATTTCTTTCCATTAATTGATATATTTAAGAATGGTAACCAAGTCCAGTTTTATTACTACAGCTGAAAGTGGGTTTATCACAAAAAATAACCATTTTTAATAAGGATGTCCAGTCCTCCACTGGTGAATAACCTGATTTTAAAAAAATATACTGAGCCATTTATTACTTTCATTGGTTTACACTAGTCAGTTTCTTCGTAAATTAAATATTTTTTTGTATGAAAAAACTTGTCTACTAGTGCCTGTGCACCTAAGAAAATTAACACAATTTGAAGAGCTTTCCCAAACCAGCGTAATCAGCAAAAATGCACAATGTCAACCTAGGGGCGTGGCCAGTTTTGTGGGCAGGGCCTGATTTGGCTGAACTGATCTTGAACCAGCGTAAAAGATGGCGGAAACCCGAGTGTGAATGGTTTTGGGCGAAACTCACTTACGTTTAAAATTCCCCAATCTTTTGCGCTGGTTCAGCCAATTCCGCCCAGATTGCATTGATATCACTGGCCGAGAGGAACGGAAACTCTACACACTTGTGTCTCAGCCTCTGCGTTTCATTTCCCTCGATTGATGGCCAAAAAGGGGACCAGAGACTTCCCAACATAATGGGCGTGAGATGTTTATGGATTGCTTCCTATTTACAGTCTATGGAAAAACAAACCCATTCGGCTATTAACTAACTTTCACCTAGGTACTTTTTTCTGAACTTGTGTGAAATCACAATGTTTTAAAACACAACATTTAAAGCTAAATCTTTCATCCAAAACTCAGTGTGGGAAAAATGGTAAAAAAAAAAATCCAAAATGCGCCACATACAAACACAGACGTTTTGGTGCTAAAATCCATGCCATGAGTATAGTGTGATATGGAGATTATATGGCACGCTTTGGTGGGGGAAATCCCAAAAATTCCTGAGGAATGGTGCCCACAACATGAATACGAGCAACCTGACTTCATCGGTTTCGGACACTTCTGTTCGGTGCAATGCTGACACTCCACTCTCTCCCTCTCGCTCCCTGCACCCGCCCCCACCACCATTTTAAATGTACTTCTAAGAACAGATAATTAAACTGCGTTTACTTTGCTGTTCTGATGTAGAGAAAGTAGTTCTGCCTATTCCTCTTCCCCCATTCGTATGCCCATCCGTCTGCATTTTCCACTAGTTGCCGGGCAGAAGTGGAGATGGCAGCAGCTCATGAAACAAAAATGGGTCTCCACCACTACCAGAATAAAATAAGTTGGCCTTTTTTTTTAAGGTTTCCCTGCGTAGCTGACTTACAAAGTGAGATGGGTTGGAGGGGGGGGGCTTTGCTGAGTGTGAAAGCATTAGGAATTTAATTCCCCACAGCCCCCCTGAATTCCCCTCTTGTCCCAGTGAAATTTGCACAGAGGCAAAAAGAATAAGACGCATTTCATTAAGGAGCACAGTACATCTAAAGTATAAAGCATGCTGTGATGGAAAAAAGTTATTTGGAAAAATTCTATTTTAGAATTAGAGTAACAGGAGCCAGAACTGCATAAAGAGCTTTTAGCACAGTATTTATCTTGGCAAGGCTCTAATATACAGATTAATGATTTACATATTCACATTTGCAGTGGTATGACTGAAGGTACAAACTGCCAAGCTATACAGAAAATACATTTTCTTTGCCACTGACCATCTAACAGAATAGGTGTTGAAGTGTCAGCCTTAGCTCAGTGGGTAGCACTTTCGCCTTTGGGTCATGGGTTCAAGTCCCACTCCAGAGATTTGAGCACATAATCTAGGCTGACACTCCTGCGCAGTACTGAGGGAGCGCTACACCGTGGGAGGTGCCGTCTTTCAGATGAGACGCTACACCAAGGCCCCTTCTGCCCTCTCGGCGCTATTCTAAGAAGATCAGGGGAGTCCACCCGGTGTCCTGGCTCTCAACCAACACCTAAAACAGATTATCTGGTCATTATCTCGTTGATGTTTGAGGGATCTTGCTGTGCGCGTTTTGGCTGCTGCGTTTCCTACATTACAACAGTGACTGCTCTTCAAAAGTAATTCATTGGCTGTAAAACACTTTGGGACATCCTGATGTCCTGAAAGGCGCTATATAAATGAAAGTCTTTCTTTCCTTTCAAATTATTTTATAATTCAATTGTTTTTAATCACTGAATTCCCACTTTGGTCTCATTTATTTTGCTTAAGTCAAACAATTGGGTAATTTTTTTTTGTGAAAACAGCTTTGAGCTCTCAGTAGACTATCAGACACTATTCGATTCTCATTATCCTGTGCACCCATTTAAGGCACAGGTACAACTTCATTCACTTCTTTGTCATGCTCAATGCCCTTGAGGCAACGAACCAATCACAGCGTCAGATACCCTTCCCATTGAAGTCGATGGTAAAACCAAACAATGTCATGCCAATAAATTCTTTCACAGTTGTTCAAAGTCTGTTTTGACAAACATTTATGCCTACAGACTAGCTTTCAAAGTGAGCAGATGCTAGAAAGTCTAGAATTTCTATGGTAGATGCCTCTTGCTCAAATGCTCTTGTGTGAATCGAACAAAGAAAAAACCCTCTTCTTTCCGCAGTATGCAGTGATATTTAATCTGAATTTCTGCCAATGTTTCTCTGTAATTATCACCTCAGTCTTACTAGCCCCACCTCGTACCAACACTTCTAAACTGTTCTGGTCGAAAAATTGGAGCTGTTAATTTACTTCACACACACACGCACACACACACACACACACACACTCTCCCCACACACACACACACACACACACACACACACTCTCCCCACACACACACACACACACACACACACTCTCCCCACACACACACACACACACACACACACAGACATTGCAAAGTAGCAAGTTAATGGTCTGAATTTTTTTTTGCACTTTCAGTACGAAATTCCTCCAATGTTTGCTTTTCATCCATCAAGAGATTGGCAGCTTAAACACAGGAAGAGAGAAGGCAGAGCCACATGTTGGCGAATTGGAATGAAGAGCTGTGTCGCTGGTAATGAAAATACATTACTCAGGTAGTTTGATTGCGTCTACAAACTCATTTTAAAAAAAGACAATTTCAACAACAAATCACATTTGAAGCCTGAATTCTGCTAAGTACAGTATCTTTTACAGACACTCTCTTAGTGAGCACAGGAACAGAAGGAGGCCATTCAGCCCCTTGAGATTGTTCCGCCATTCAATTAGATAATGGCTGATCTGTACCTCAACTCCCATTTGTCCGCCTTAGCTCCATATCCCTTGATACCCTTACCTAACAACCAATTCCTGTCATCTAAGTTGAGGCTAACCAGTTTATTTTAACCCAGTTAGTGCCAGCTTTAAATTAAGATGAACAGGGATTTGGTGCAAGTGTGCTAAACGTTTGCACCAAAAGATTGCAGATCCGAAAATCTACTCTATGATTTTTCACCAGGTAAGCATTACTTTATTCTTAGAGAAATACCAGCAGGTCATACAGAAAAAGGTACAGGGAAATGGGAGGAGGGTATAGGGGGGGGGGGGGAAGAGACACAGATCATCCAAAACCTCTTCAAGGCACTAGTGCAGCACCTGTGCTATATTCCACATTATGTCCGCTATTGAGTTGAATTGAGCTCAATCTTATTTCTCTCAAATGACGCAAATGGACGTCAGTTTGATTGAAAACGTTCTTTCCTCAAATATTATCAGGTCTCCACAGTTTAAACCTGTCCTATTTAAAGGCTCAGCGAAGCTAATCATTGGGAGGAAAGACTGACAGCAAATTTCCCGGCTCTGCACTGCACTTGAAGTCACTGGAGGTTCCTGATAAGATCTCTGGTTAAGACGAAGCACAGTGGGGTTCTGTGTAAAATGTGTGTGCATAGTAAAACAGAGGTCATAATAAATATTTTAAGGAATTCCAAAATTTCATCCGCTCTAAGACCCTCAACTATTCAAATCGACAGAGTTCTGGAGCAGTTTCAACGCAACACTTAACACAAAATGTCTCTGTGCGATTCCCGTTAGGTCTTTAAGCTTTACATTATGGTCACGGTCCCACATCAAGATAAACAGAACCGGGTTAAGAAACTTGTGGTTCATTCAGATAATACAGTGCGTGGTCGATTAGGAAGGGTACGGTTCTCTAGAAGATGTAGGACACCTCTACGTGAAAGAAGTCAACACCCCTTCTCCAGATGCTGACTCATGTTGGGGTGCTGTTGCACAGCTGGCTGCTCTCCTGTGGTTCAGCTAACTGGTTATTACTCACGTGCGAGCCCAAGAGAGTGAATACTGTCAGGGGGCTATTCTACCATGAATGGGCTATTCTACCATGAAGGGGGCGCCCCAGGAAAAGCCAATCAGACCTTCACCCAATATTTAGCCACATGCACTTTCCCCCCTGGAATCCTTGGGTTTTAATCGGAAGCGGGAACCCTGGCAAAGGGGCATTGAGGCCAGTTATACTGAGATCAGCTAATTCAGTGCAGAGCTGGGATTAAATCCATTATGTTGATGTGTGGCTCACCCACGGTCGCAGAGGCCCAAAAAGTAAGAATCGAATTTCTGCCAGGCACAGTGACTGGCAACTCAGGAGAAGTCATTTTTAATCAACTTGCGACGTTTAACTGGGTTCCAAAAAAAAAGCCCATTTCGGTAAAAATATCGGAATTTTAAAAGCACGGAAAACAGAAAACTCACGAATGTGGATCATGTTTCCAGCCCACAGGAGCGGAATGCACCTCCACCTCTAACCATTCATTATTATAAACTTACTGCCAGCCACTTATGCAAAGATTGAACCGGAGAGGTTATATAAGGACACCGAGAACAGCTAAATCCAAGACGTGCTCCAACTTTCACACCCCTCCTTTCAAATTTCGATCACAACTTATTTAAAAAGAGAAACAGTAACATGCTCCGTGCATCGTAATTTAATTCAAACTTAGCACACTGACTTTGGTTTTTTAGCTTTCAGCCGAAACCAGGTCAGCCTAGAATTTACTTTTCGCCTTATTCGTGTACAGCCGCTTCACGCCTTCATACGACATCCCAAGTCTGCTATTTTAAGCTGTTTAAAAACATTTGATCACTACTATCGCAAACAGCAATCTCTAGGCTGTAGAGTTTACACATCAATAACGATCGTAGAATCATACAGTACAGGAGACCATTCGGCCCACTGTACCTGTGCTGGCTCTTTGAAAGAACTATCCAATTAGTCCCACTCCCCCTGCTCTTTCCCCACAGCCCTGCAATTTTTTCCCATGCAAGTATTTATGGGAAGTTTTGAAAGTTACTATTGAATCTGCTTCCACCACCCTTTCAGGCAGCGCATTCCAGATCAGTGGCACTATGAAATCTGCATTCTTTTCTGCATTTAGAAGAACAAACTTGCATTAATATAGAACCTTTCCATACACACGACATCCCAAAGCACCACAGCCAATGGGCTATTTTTGAAGTGTACAGACTATTATTTTGTGGGCACACACAGCAGGCAATTTGCGAACAGCGTGGTTCCTATAAACGGCAATGCCAGAAATGAGCAGCACCTCCTTCAGCCCCGAATGATGTGCTCAAATCCTGGAGTGGAGCTTGAACCCATGACATTGTGAGTCCGCCACTCAGCTGAGCTGACGCAGACTTTGAAGGGTTTTCCCGTGATCCTGCTTGCTCTCGTGCCACCTTCAGAGCGAGCAGGTTTCCTCCTTGCAGCTCCTTCTCACAGGTGTTTTGTGAGACTGTTAGCATTTGGCGAGAGTTGTGTGCCGAAAAGAAGCCAGTTTCTTAATGAGAAACAATGCAATTTATCACGCAGGTGGAACACTCTTCTCCCGATGGCCTGATGGTTAAAGGTACCATCAGGTGCAACAATGAGCCATATAGGTCCATGCTGGGTTAGCTGATCTCAAGTTCCGCAACCCTGAGCTAGGGAGGGGGCGAAATTTGGACGGGCTTCAGCTCATGGTCGCTACCCAGTCACCCCTGCTGGAAAATGCACAATTGCCAACTTCTGATCAGATGTGATGCTCCCAAAGTTGAATATCCTTCCGGCACTCACTGTCCAATCTCACAAATGACGAACAGCCATTTCAGCAAAGAACCTGGGAGCAATCGGAGCCCCTGCAATTGTAGCCCAGCGTGAGCAGGTGCCTTGAGGAGAGTAACAGAGAAAATTAGAAATTAAGCAAATTTTTAAAAAGTAAGAAAATGGTAAATCCTTTAAAACCTTGTCTCACAGGCGCTCACAACAATAGCTGCACATTCAGGCAGTGCCGTGTTCTACTCCAATCACCTCTCCCTTTGACAGAGAGTAACAGCAATGGCGAAAAACCTCACTCGCACATCACTGAATTCAATACCTGCTGTTACTGGGGAATTCCCAAAATACTTCTTAAAGTCGAGCTGATTCGGGAAATAAACAAGTACAGACAATAACGTTCACAGTTACATAATTGGCCCAAATACTAGACAGAGACAGTAGGTGGCAGATTTAGATTCAAATGCAGAAACTTTGAATAAACCATCAAGAAACATAAACTGTACCTTCCGCTATGCTCCATTACCTTGTCTCCATCTACAATAAAACAATTGCCTCTTTCTAGCTTGCAAGGTGAAGTCCAGAACTCCCTAGCCCATCAGTATTTTTCCATCACCTCCTAATCTGATTGCTGTCGTGCCAGTTCTATTTTTGTTTCACTACGTTTGCATAAAATAAGCAAGACTTCATAACTAAAGCTCAGACTTTTTCATTTTAGATCCTGATTCATATCTGCCGCTCACGTGACTCTCCCACAGAGTTTGCTGGAACTGAAGTACCTCGCATTTAACAGAGGGTTTGTCATAAATAACAAGAGAAAAAAAGAAACAATTACCAACTAGGAATAGCCTGTTTGGAAATGAAAACGGACAATGAAGTGCAAGTCAGAAGTTCCTTGGGCTCTCTCCCTATTAGCCCAGATTGCACCCTTCAGCTTGGCTCAGTCGGTAGCACTCTCACCTGAAATCAGGACTGGATCTCATAATGGAAGCCGACACTCCAGAGCAATGCTGAGGGAGTGCTGCATTATTTGAATGAGAGATTAAGTGTCAGCTGTGGTTCAGTGGGTAGCACTCTCGCCCCTGAGTCTTCAGGTTGTGGGTTCAAGCCCCACTCCAGAGACTTGCGCACGTAACCTAGACTGACGCTCCCGGTGCCAGCACTGAGGGAGTGCTGCACTGTCAGAGGTGCCGTCTTTCAGATGAGACGTTAAACCGAGGTCCCAGCTGCCCTTTCAGGTGGACGCAAAAGACCCCATAGCACTATTTGGAAGAACAGGGGAGTTCTCCCTGGCATCATATTTATCACTTAATCAACAAAACAGATTATCTGGTCATCATCACATTGCTGTTTGTGGGATCTTGCTGTGCGCAAATTGGCTGTCACGTTTCCTACATTACAACAGTGACTACACTTCAAAAGTACTTCATTGGCTGTAAAGCACTTTAGGATCACCTGAGGTTGTGAAAGGCGCTATAGAAATGCAAGTTCTTTCTTGCTTTGAGGTCCCGTATGCCCATTCCAGTGGGCATTAAAAAAAAATCCCATGGCACTATTCAAAGAAAAGCAGAGTGTTCCCCTGGTGTCCTGGCCAACATTCCTCCCTCAACCAAGAGCTGGTCATTCGACTCATTGCTGCTGCATTTACCCGGATAACAACATTCACTGCACTTCAATTTACAGGGTGAACCTCAGACATTTAGTCCATGTGATGAATTGCCATGCAATAGACTAACTTTTTTTCTGAAGCTCCATAGCTAACGCTAGATTAAAAACTGATAGAAATGCTGCTCTCCACTGCCACCAGCAACATCCAACTTCTGAATGCTTTGAGAAATAATGACAAAGAGGGGATCAGCTACCAGATCGCATGATATAGACGGTAAATTTTACAGATAACACATGGTGCGCAGGAGATCTCCTGGACTGGATTCGATCGTGTTCAGGGGTTTGGAGGGGAATTTTTTTCCCTTATTAGGCCCTGGGTTTTTCTTTGTTTTTCTTTGTTATTTTGCCTCTCCCAGGAGATTACATGGCTCCAGGAGGTGGGGTGAGGAAGTGTTTGGTTAGGATGGTCCAGTCATCATGAGTGTGGGGCAGGCTTGATGGAGCAGCTGATCTTTTCGTGTCCGTCATTTTTGTACGTTCGTAACCTATCCTTATTACCGTCTACAGAGTTAAGATTGAGATTGTTTCATCTACAGTCGGGTGAAACCACATTCCTGGTTAGTTAATGCCAGACCGACATCAAGACGACATTTTAATCGAGTGTGGCATCAAAGAGCCCAAGCAATACTGAGGTCAATGAGGGCGGAGGAGTCAAAGGAAGAACTCTCCAGAGACTGCAGTTATACCCAATACCAAGGAAGATGGTTTTGGTTATCAATGGTCAATTATCTCAGCCCCAGGACATCACTACAGATGTTCCTCGGGGAAGCGTCCTAGGCCCAACCATCTTTAGCTGCTTCATCAATGACCTTCATTCCATCAAATAGTCAGGAGTGGGATTGTTCACAGAGTTCAGCTCCATTCACAACTCCTCCGATAGTAAAGAAGCCTCTGCCAGCATACAGCAGCACCTGCTTCATATCCAGGCTTGAGCTGACAAGTAACATTCGTGTCATATAAGTGTAACGTAATGATGATCTCCGACAAGAGGAAGATCAGCCATCTCCCCCGACCTTCAACCAAGTCCGCCACTATCAACATCTTGGGGATGACCTTTGACCAGAAGCTGCACTGGACCAGATATATCAACACCGTGGCTGTAGAAGGAAGGCAGAGGTTAAGTACTCTCGAACAAGTGGCTCACCTCCTGACCCCTGTAAGCCTCTCCACCATCTACAAGGCTCAAGTCAAGCGTGTGATGGAATACTCAACACTTGCCTGGATGGATTCAACAACACACAATATCCGCCCTCTCCCACCACCAACATACTGTGGCTGCAGCACATACCATCTACAGGGTGCACTGCAGCAACTCACCAAGGTTGCCTCAATAGCATCCCCCCTCCTGTGACCTCCACCACCAAGAAGGACAAGAGTAGCAACAGCACAGGAAAACCATCACCTCCAAATTCTCATCCAGTCACACGCCATCCTGACTTGGACATATATCGCTGTTCCTTTGCTGTCACTGGGTCAATATCCTGGAACTCCCTACTTAACACCATTATGGGAGAACCATCACCACAAGGACCGCAGTGGTTCAAGAAGGGGGACCACCACCACCTTCTCAAGGGCAACCAGTGATGGGCAATAAATGCGGCCTTGCCAGCCTCATCCACATCCCACAAACAAGTAAAAGTAAAAGCAAAAGCACTTGCCATTGTTGACATAGCATACTGCACCTCCAACGTGGTTCATTGTTTAAAGTGCTTTGATCGTGTGGCATTATTTGAAGAGCAGAGAAGTCTCCCAATTTCCTGACCAGCTTTTGTCCCTCAACCAACATCACCTAAATCCGCTTGACTGGTCACTCAGCTCATTGTTGTCTTGCGGGATCTTGCTGTGCACAAAGTTACGACCAAATCAAATTCAAAAGCAATTTAGAACCCTGGAATCATTTGCTAGCAGAATAAATATACCTTCCTGAGATTAAGAACCTGCTGAATAAAGAAACCTAATAGAGGTCTTTAAAATATTGAAAGGGTTTGACAGGGTCAATGTAGAGAAGATGTTTCCACTTGTGGGGAGTCCAAAACCAGGGGCCATAAATATAAGACAGTCACTAATATTCAGGCGAAACTTCTTTACCCAGAGAATGGTTAGAAAGTGGAACTCGTTACCACAAGGAGTAGTTGAGGCGAATAACATAGATGCATTTAAGGGGAAGCTAGATAAACACATGAGGGGGAAAGAAATAAAAGGATATGCTGATAGGGTGAGGCTCATGTGGAGCATAAACACTGACATAGACCAGTTGGGCTGAATGGCCTGTTTCTGTGCTGTAAATTCTATGTAACTCTAAGAATTCTCAGAGTCTTCTGGCAATACTGCATCAATATATCTTGGCAAACTGTGTTGTATAAATTGTACCTTCAGTTAGGTTTCTAAATATCTAAAAATAAGCAAATGGCATTTAGACACTGGTAACTACAACTTAGAGCTGTGATGTATGTAAAGCTGCAAATTAAATGCTAGATTTTACAGCAGGTTTTCTCACGATAATTGCTGTTGCACCTTCATCACAAGACACAAAAACCGCTGTGATCTTCATGGAGCTGTCATGTCAAATCCAGCAACCACCGTCAAGGATAAAAATAACAACCGGTATGCATTATATAAAATAACAGTTGTCTTGGAGAGAGCCGCAGGCTAGCTGACGACCTCAGGGTTCAGATGCTGACAAAACTCTCTCGTGGTTCAGGACGTCATCTGAACCTTGTAACACTCAACGTATGTTCTATATATAGGAGGTAAATATAGTAATTTAAATGTTTGTTGCACGTACTGCATTTGTTTACCTTTGGAGCTGCCAGTCAGCCATGTAGGGCAGGCCAACGACCTCGACCATGTGGTTTTCATCGCTCCACCATTGGCGGCCGTGCCATTAGCCGCCTGAGCCCCAAGCTCTGGAATTCCCTCTCTAAACCTCTCCACCTCTCTCTCCTCCTTTAAGACACTCCTTAAAACCGACCTCTTTGACCGAGCTTTTGATCGCCTGTCGTACTATCTCCTTATGTGGCTCAGTGTCAATTTTTGTCTGATTACGCTCCAGTGAAGCGCCATGGGGCATTTTTACTACGTTAAAGGCGCGATATAAATGCAAGTTGTTGTTTAAAGTAAGTGCAATAGCGTGAACAAATATTCCAGGTAAGGATGCCACTACACACTAGCATTGTTTAGAGCAACATGGAGACACCAGACCCAGATGACACTGCCAGCTCCTCATCACTCGGAGGGCTGCATATACTTCCTCAAGCTCCTCCTCCTCTCACATAAATGGCTGTTAAATTTTAATGTTTTCTTTGAAAAGTCTGGCCATGGGGAGCTTGGTGCATTTAAAAGTTGTTCTGCGCTGGTTACAATAACACGCGCACTATATATTTCCCCTTATCCTATCAAAATGTTTCAAAGCGCTGCACACGCAAGGATCTACTTTGAAACTCAATGGGAGAAAAATAATTGGATAGGGCCTATTATTGGGCGGGGGTAGCGCGATCTGCTGTTATTCCCCACCCAACGGCCCCTGCGCAGGCAGGACGAGACCTTCGTCAGGCCTGAGGACTTACCCGCAAGCAACGTTCCGAATCAGCGCTGAACGAGGATTCAATGCAATTCGCACTTTCCTTCAGCAGGGGGAGCTCCAATCTCTTAAAGGCAGGCTGTCTCTTAAAAATCTCTTAAAGGTAGCTGGAATCATAGAAAGGTTATAGCACGGGAGGAGGCCATTCGGCCCATCGAGTCCGCGCCGGCTTCTATGCAAGAGCAATCCAGCTAGTCCCACTCCCCCGCCCTATCTCCGTAGCCCTGCAATTTTTTCCTTTCAAGTACTTATCCAGTTCCCTTTTGAAGGCCACGATTGAATCTGCCTCCACCACCCCCTCGGGCAGTGCATTCCAGATCCTAACCACTCACTGTGTAAAAAAGCTTTTCCTCATGTCACCTTTGGTTCTTCTGCCAATCACCTTAAATCTATGTCCTCTGATTCTTGACCCTTCTGCCAGCTGGTACCTGTTATTTGCTGAAAATAACAGTCTGCTGTCTGCACGGAGTCTGAACAGAGATCAGGCATCACATAAGTAAAACACAGATGCAGCTCCCGTCCCTATGTTTACACCCTGATGAGTTATGTTAAAACATTGAATAAAGGTTGCACATTACTAAATCCCACATCCTCCAATCTGCATGCCAGATCTCACCAATCTGCCGATCTGAGTTGGTACCAGGCCTGCGAGAGTGCATGCACCAAGGTTCTCTGCTGATGCACTAGAGGCCTTGGTGCAAGAGGTGGACAGAAGGAGGGACATCCTATATCCGCGGTGGGCAAGAGGCCGCCCAGACATATACCCAAAAGGCAGTGGGAGACGCAATCAATGCCAGGCGCACAACATCCTGAACATGGATACACTGCAGAAAAAAGTTTAATGCTTTGACATGAGTGGTCAAGGTGAGTGAAGTCAACTGTCAAGTGGCATCTCCTACAAACTGCACCATGCACTACACCCCCATCACCCACATACCAACAAACTCTTTCCATCAGTACTCAACTCTTCCAATCAGATGCTTCCTCTCACCCTTACACATTATCACCACTGCAAGCCGCCCACCCACAACTCACAGGCCACACACACTGGCAGCTATTCAACCATGACAGGTGCACCACCCAGACACATGTCCCGCTTTCTTGCGGAAAGTGGCGCATATCAAGAGGCAGCAAGTGGCATTGGCATTTAGCCCCTCAAGCCTGTTCCGCCATTCAATGAGATCATGGTGGACCTGTGACCAAACTCCATATCCCTTAATACCCTTGGTTCACAGAAATCTATCACTCAGATTTAAAATTCATAATTGAGCTAGCATCAACTGCCGTTTGCAGAAGAGCGTCCCAAACTTCTCCCACCCTTTGTGTGTAGAAGCATTTCCTAACTTCACTCTTGCACATCCTGGCTCTAATTGTTAGGCTATGTCCCCAAGTCCTATATTCAAGTATAGGAGACCTCCAAAAACAGTTACAAATGTCTCGGCAGCCAGAAGCAAATATCCAGCCACTAACCTGTAAATTCTGCATGCTGGTGCTGGCGGGGGTCCTCCAGGCACTCTAAGACATGTTCAGATGGTCGGGGTTAAAACTGTGCGTTGAGTTGAGCGTTAAGTGCCAAAATAGTGTCGATCACTTTAAATCAACGTTGCACACTAATTGTATCCATTTTCTCCTTACTTTACATGCTTCTGGCGTTCGGTATTTGCGCATGCGCTAAATCCTATACCAAGATGGCGTCCGGCGCAAGTCACGCTAGAAGCGTGCGCAGCCAAGATGCCATCTTGGTTTTGGAGAGGCCATGTAGCACTGAAATAATGGGAACCACACGGCCCAATTTAGTGCCCAATGACTGTTGTTATGAAGGCAGACACAACACTAATTCCACGGCAGCAGAATCCCACAAACAACAAGACGAATGACCAATCAATGTGTTCTTTGGCAATGTTGGTAGAGGGAGGAATGTTGGCCAATACAGTAGGAGAATTGCCCGATCTCTTTTGAGTAGCATGGGATGTTTTATGACCACCTGAAGCATCAGAACGAGTGCATAAGGTTTAACATATCCCCCAAATGCTGAGTTAAAATCAGTGTGAAGGGTTTTGATAGAGTAGATCAGGAGAGACTGTTTCGACTGGCAGGAGGGTCGGTAACCAGAGGACACAGATTTAGGACAATTGGCAAAAGAACCAGAGGGAAGATAAGGAGAATTATTTTTACACAGCGAGTTGTTATGATCTGGAATGCACTGCCTGAAAGGGCGGTGGAAGCAGATTCAATAGTAACTCTCAAAAAGGAATTGAATAAATACTTCAAAAGGAAAAATTTGTAGGGCTACTGTGAAAGAGCAGGGGAGTGGGACTAATTGCACAGCTCTTTCAAAGAGACGGCACAGGCACGATGGGCCGAATGGCCTCCTTCTGTACAATATAATTCTAGGTAACTCCAGCCATTGCAAAGTGGAAGCAGTGAGAAACTGGCTGCTGCACTTATTTAAATCCACTGCGACCACATCACACCTAAACTGTACCAAACCAGCTACACCTTCCAAGCAAAGCATGAGTATAACTGGCCTGTAATATTATTGCCTGCAAAGAGAGATCCTGATAGCGTTAACCTAGCATTAGTGACAGCAGATGTGTTGCAGCAGTGCGTAAAAGTTTTGCCACCAAAACACAAGGCTGTTACACAAGCAGCAGTGTACAAGCAAGACCTGAAGTTACTATACCAGGATCCGCCCATGATCGATCCAGTAATTCTCTGCGTTTCTACAAGAACATATTCCATACATCAATGCACCCAGCTGTCCAGCAGCTGCTGGAGATGCAAATATAGAAAGCAGTTTCCAGTGAAGTGTAGAAAATGTTCTGCAAATTTGCAGAAAATTAGGTTACAACTGAAATAATATTGGGTGAGTCTTGAACAAACTCTGGCATAATAATAACTTTAAGACGATTTAACTGCAGTTTTCTAGTGTTGAAATACATCCCCCCCCTACTCCCCACCCCAAGTTAGAAAACCGATTTTTAGCATGCAACACTGCAATGCTATTAAAGCACTGTTTGCTTTTGATAGGCACCACTGATGGCCGTGCCCTCAGCCGCCTAAGCCAACAGTGTCCTGGCCAATATTTATCCCTTAACCAACGCCACAAAAAACAGATTATCTGGTCATTATTTAATTGCTGTTTGTGGAACCTTGCTGTGCACAAATTGACTGCCACGTTTCCTACATTAAAACAGTGACTACACTTCTAAAGTACTTCAGTGGCTGTGAAGTGTTTTGGGACGTCCTGAGGTCATGAAAGGCGCTATACAGATGCAAGTTCTTTCTTTTAAGTTACAAACCTATGGCACTCTTTTTGGGGTCCAGCACTCCACCACAAGAGATGCTTAAACAGGGCTGCCTGCTGGTATTTATCGCATCTATCTGTCTACACATATAAACATTTTGTGCACATCTTTCACACTTTAGGCAGAGCTGGTTACTTACAAGCACCTTTAGCAATCCACCAATTTCCTGAATAATGCCAATTAACCTTTAATTGAACTCAGAAATCTTAAAAAGGGACTGGTAACCAGTTAGCCATCACTGCCACTACCTGTGAGCAATGCCACGGGACAGCAGCTAGTTATACACAAGACTTACAGATGTTGTTGCAGATAATTCTGCTGGAATTCACCCCATTGAACCTCTATCAGGTCTCCTTATTGTGGTATGGAGACCAGAACTGCACACAGTACTCCAAGTGTGGTCTAACCAAGGTTCTATGTCAATTTAACATTACCTCCCTGCTTTTGTAATCTATTTCTTTAGAAATTATCCCCAGTACATTGTTTGCACTCTTTGCGGCCTTATCAACTTGTGTTGCTACTTTTAGTGATTTATATCTGTATTCCCATATCTCTTTGTTCTTCTACCCCATTTAGTTCTTACCCTCCAAGGAATAAGCGGCTTCCTTGTTATTCCTACCAAAATCAACCACCTCACATTTCTCTACACTGAATTAAATTTGCCATTTATCTGCCCACTCTGCAAGGTGCAGTCCTCCACGTTATTAACTGTACCTCCTCAATTTGGTACCATCTGCACTAGGTAACTTTAGTACGTTGCTACTAAGATGCAACAGGAAATATCACCTCACCCCAATAGACTAGATATTTCAATGCTGTGAAATTTGCTTTTTATGCGATACTCTGAATTCCTCACTTCACACTGCTCCCACTGCCAGTGACAGAGCAGCAACCATCAGCACTTTAGCTCAAAAAGTTATCTCCAACCCAAGTTCGGCAGGGCAAGATCTATAGTTGTACCGCTTGGCGCTTTTCACTGTTAAGAGGTCATAGCAGGAAAATGTGATGCGCCATTTACTGAAATCCCAGTGACAACATTGAAATGGGGCACTTCATGTCAAAATTAGGAGGTAAAATTTTGATCCAATTACATTTTTCTTAAAAATTAAATCAAACTACAAGTTTGATTCTAAAAGTGAAAAGGCAGCTCATTAGAGCAGTATTTTTGTCACAATAACCTCCTGTTAACCTCGCAATCCCGAGACCATTGCAAATTACCGCAGGGAAAGCATTCGTTAATCAGAAAGTTAGAGTTAAGGAAATTAAAAACGGATGCAAAGGACACATGTAAGAAAATTCAGCTGATGCAGCCTTGTACAGAATCAAATTTTGCAGGAATGCCCCTTGCATTAAGCACTTTCTTACCTACAGGCACAAATTAAAGCTGCAATGTAGTAAATCAAGTCCTTTATCTCAAAAAAATTGAATATAGAATGAACAAGGACCGATAGTTTGCAAAATATAGAATGCAAAAAATAGTCTCCATATAATAAAAAGGATGAGGCACTTGAGAAGATGCAAAAAAGATTTACAAGGATGATACCAGAACTGAGAGGTTATACCTAACAGGAAAGATTGAACAGGCTGGGGCTCTTTTCTCTGGAAAAAAGACTGAGGGGTGACCTGATGGAGGTCTTTAAGATTATGAAGGGGTTTGACAGGGTAGACGTAGAGAAAATGTTTCCACTTGTGGGAGAGACCAAAACTAGGGACCATAAATATAAGGTAGTCGCTAATGAATCCCATAGGGAATTCAGGAGAAATTTCCTTACCCGGAGTGTAGTGAGAATGTGGAACTCGGTCCCACAAGGAGCAGTTGAGGCGGATAATTTAGATGTATTTAAGGGGAAGATGAATAAACACGAGGGAGAAAGGAATAGAAGGTTATGCTGATAAGGTTAAATGAAGAGGGGTGGAAGCAGGCTCGTGTGGAACATAAACACCGGCATGGGCCAGTTGGGCCGAATGGCCTGTTTCTGTGCTGTACATTCTATGTAATAAAAAAAACTTCAAACAGTTTTTCTTACAGACTTGCTTGCACCTCCAGGGGCCTTGTATTGGGAAGAGGGTGATGCAGCAGGGTTAAGACAACTGCCTAGAAAAGCCACATTTATGCAATCGGTTATGATCAAAGATGCAATTCCACTGAAAAATAGTACACCCGTCAGATTTTAGAAATGAGACTGATATTTAGGCTGAGTGGGAGGAGAAGGAGATCATCAAAATACGACCCAAACAATGATGAAACATTTTGGTGCCTGTTTTTATTTTTGCAAAACATTTTATTATCTTCTGACTCTACCTTGAGGGTCAAAATCAAATAACGCGGTTAAGTAAAGTGATGCGAAAGAACAAGATGCAGCAGCTGCCAGTGACGTTCCCGATGCCAGCGTCTTTCATATTGGGGAACTGAGCAACCGTATCAAATGCTTGCACAGAGTTCGGTGCGACAGGGCAAGGGCAACAGTCGCACTGTCCAAGTTTTCTGTATTTCTAAAGGGCACGTGCCGCAGGCACATACTGCTTTGAAAAGGCAGAATCGGCCATAAGGAGGATTAAATTCAAGGCGACAACTGCAAAGCAAGAAGACAATCAGAGACATGAGGAGCGGTTACATTTAAACTTTATTATACAAAAAAAAATGCAGAAGTGTTGGATTCACAAAGAAGTCAACAATTAGAAAATAAGTTTGTACATGCACAAAACAATCAGCAAATAAAAACCTATAACATTTAATTAGCACCAATATGTACAGCCTCTAAGTAACTTATTTATCCAAATTTAGGAAGCTGGTCTTTCCTCCCAGCCACCATCCCCGGTCTAATCTCTCCCCTTCCATTGGCCACCATCCCTGGTCTAATCTCTCCCCTTCCATTGGCCACCATCCCTGGTCTAATCTCTCCCCTTCCATTGGCCACCATCCCTGGTTTAGTCTCTCTCCTTCCATTGGCTAACTTCCCTGGTCTAGCATCCCTTCTCTCTTCCTTCATCTAACCTCATTTCCCCATCTAGCAAGCTTCATCTCACCCTCCCATCTGCCATCCCTCAACTTGTCCTCTTCCCATTTCCCATCCTTTGATTGGACCCCCCCCTCCTGCCATTAGCCATGCCTCATCTCTTACCGCCTCCCCATTTACTATCCTACATCGTGCTCCCCTCCTCCCTTCTGTTATCTTTCAACCTGTCCTCCCATCTTTTTGCCTTGGTCACCTCCTCCCGTTGGCCATCATTTGTCTCACCTCCTCCTCCCATCTACTATCTCCCGTCCAGCCCTTCCCCTCCTATCAGCCATCCCTCATCCAGTCTCCCTCCTTCATCCACCTTACACTAACTTCTAGAAACTGCTCTTGTTATAAGCTCCCACAATCAAAGTCATGGGTTTAATTCCCCCTTCTCTCCCCCCTCGCCCCCTCTCTCCCCAATCCGTTTCAGGCTCTATGTCCTCCTTGCCATTTGGTATCTGCACAACCAAAGTTTGTAGCTTTCGACGTAAAATGAAGCGATCACCCTCTGAGAAACACACCTCCGGTAGTTGGCAAGGTATCAGCAGCCAAATGCCGACACTTGTGATCCTACAGAACACAAAAGTAAAAGGACATTAAGTTTTACAAACTGTGAACAATCATGGTCTCCACTGAAAATGAACATGTGAAAAATATGAAGCAGTTACTTACCTAGACGGACAGTGCCTTGTGCAATGGGGAGTGAGAGGCTGTTGTGGTGATAGAACCCTGATTATCTCTCTCTGGCTCCAGTACAACCGAGCTGACCATTGATGCAATGTCTCACCACCCTCCACCGCCTATTCCACTACACTATAAGCAGAGGAGCAAAGCATTCTGCTCATTCTGCTCCTAAAACTGCTCAGGAATGAGTGATACTGTCTGCTTCTCCTCTGGCACAAGTTGGATGGAGGAATTATAAACCGTTCAACTAGTTTAAGCCAGTCTCCTTTTCTCAAGTTCAGGTTTAACACGTGTCCCCAGATTTTTTGGGGGGCTTAGTTTCCTTCCTCTGTTCTCCTGCCGGGGAAGAGTTCCACAAGCAACAACAGCCTTCCAATCCCTCACCCCACATACCCATTCTACTCAACCCGCACAGCCTGATCCAGTCTTCACCTGACAGCTAGATATGCACTTTCCAGAAGTAATCAATGGATAGCAATCATGAACAATATTAACTAAATAGTACAGGGGGTGCAGGAACAGAGAGACCTGGGGGTTCACATACACAAATCTTTGAAGATGGCAGCACAAGTTGAGAAGGCGGTTAAAAAAACCATACAGGATCCTTGGCTTTATAAAGAGGCTTTTTAAGAGTACAAAAGCAAAGAAGTTAAGTTAAACTTTTATAAATCACTGGTTAGCATTGTATCAAATTCAGGACACCACACTTTAGGAAGGATGTCATCTAGGCCTTAGAGAGGTTGCAGAGGAGATTTACTGAAATGATACCGGGGATGAGGGACTTCAGTTATGTGTAGATACTGGAAAAGCTGAGGTTGTTCTCTTTAGAGCAAAGAAGGTTATGGGGAGATTTAATAGAGCTGTTCAAAATTATGACGGGTTTTGATAGAGTAAATAAAGAGAAACTATTTCCACTGGCAGGAGGGTCGGTAACCGGAGGGCACAGATTTAAGATCATTGGCAAAAGAACCAGAGGGGAGATGAGGAGAAATGTTTTTACTCAGTGAGTTGTTATGATCTGGAATGCGCTGCCTGAAAGGGCGGTGGAAGCAGATTCAATAATAACTTTCAAAAGGGAATTGATAAATACTTGCATATATTTGATAAGGAACAATGTGCAGGGCTACGGGGAAAGAGCAGGGACGTGGGACTAATTGCATAGCCCTTTCAAAGAGCCGGCACAGTTACGAGGGGTCGAATGGCCTCCTTCTGCGCTGTATGATTCTAGTAACAGGAACTTTGACGTTCTCCTCCCCCCCACACCCCAGTTCAGGGGTACTGAAGCTAACTGGAGCAACCCCACTGGTTTATCTGCTAACTCGCAGACTTTGACATTAATTTGACAATACTTCAACATCGGCCATAGGACAACAGAGTTTTAATGGCACGTACATTCTAATGCACTGGAGCCAGTCCCAAACAATTTGCCTTTTGTTCCTTGTGATCTCTTAAGTCAGGGAACGCAAGCAGATGGTTGTTGTTGTTTTCTTTCTACTGCGAAGGTTGTCTAGCAGAATATCCCTTGCTGGAACTGCTGCTTTCCTCGGCTATCTCCGGTCAGCCCCCAATCTCCAGGCTGACCGCGTGACTAATTTCAATACATCTGACTCTAATTTGTACCTCATTAGAAACAATGAATCAGAGTCTGGAGCACGTACAACACGGAACAAATTTGACAAATTTGTGATCCTGTTATGATAGGGCTTTGCACAATAGGAAAGTGTATCAGCAATTCGGGAGATGAAATCAGCATGCCCCACACATCCATTAACGTCCTCCTTAATTTGACTCCAAACCCAAACTTCCAATAGGTGCTCCTGTCACGTGAAACTCTGGAGTGACAACTTGCAAAAGCTACCCACATATCTTTCGACACAATGAACAGTGATCCGGGAAGTAAAATGGTTTAAACGTCCTCACGTAGCTTATTGTGGTAAGTGAATCACATGGTGAGGCACCGAGTCACACAGACCAGGAAGGTCCCAGGTGTGAAAGGAGGTCCAATGCTGAAAAATGTAACATCTCCTCAGACATTTCACCACATGTCCATAGTTCCTTGAGTGGCTCACACAGTGGATTAGTCCCTTTCAGATCTGGGACCCGGGTTAGCCCAGGCTAACAGTGAAAATGTCTCTTTGGGTACATAAGAACATAAGAAATAGGAGCAGGAGTAGGCCAATCGGCCCCTCGAGCCTGCTCCGCCATTCAATAAGATCATGGCTGATCTGATCCTAACCTCAAATTTAAATTCATGTCCAATTTCCTGCCCGCTCCCCGTAACCCCTAATTCCCTTTACTTCTAGGAAACTGTCTATTTCTGTTTTAAATTTATTTAATGATGTAGCTTCCACAGCTTCCTGGGGCAGCAAATTCCACAGACCTACTACCCTCTGAGTGAAGAAGTTTCTCCTCATCTCAGTTTTGAAAGAGCAGTCCCTTATTCTAAGATTATGCCCCCTAGTTCTACTTTCACCCATCCTTGGGAACATCCTTACTGCATCCACCCGATCAAGCCCCTTCACAATCTTATATGTTTCAATAAGATCGTCTCTCATTCTTCTGAACTCCAATGAGTAGAGTCCCAATCTACTCAACCTCTCCTCATATGTCCACCACCTCATCCCCGGGATTAACCGAGTGAACCTTCTTTGTACTGCCTCGAGAGCAAGTATGTCAGATTTAAGGGTCATACATGAAATGAGTTTGGACAGTCTCAACCAAGCTCCCATTACGGAACGGGCCTACAGCACAAAACTATCTTCAATTGCCCACCTCATTCAGAAAGGCAATAACAGGCGGTGTGTCAAATTTCGGATCTCCACTACACGCTCTCTCAGGGCTGGCGTCACTGGCCAGTCCTACAAGCAGAGCCCGTCTCTCCCACAATCATGAGGCTAATTGTAAATCAACAAACTGATTTACTCTATATGAAATCAATCACTGAACAGCATATAGTTTTCATTGCAAGAATTATCCATTTCTTATTGCTCCATTACAACATCAAGAATATTATATTGCATTTTGAGTCTAGACAATTCTGTTAATTACTTTATCTGGTAGTCCAGCTGATGAGCCTTATCAACAGTCCTGATCGCTTGTGTATTTCTGGCAGTTATCCCCTTGTGGCTTGGATTTAACTTCAGAGCAACATCATAATATAAATTAACCGCCAAATCCCTTCGAGGCCAAATAGGTAAAAATCTCGAAATGTGGCAGATGGCTAGTGTGGAAAAATGAACTGTCACCATACTGCAGGAGGGAATAATCTTTAAGGTTTGCAGTGAGCCATATATTTTTAGGGCAGAGTTGAGGGAGCTTGATTCTACAGTTGCTACACCTGACGAAGGAGAAAAGCTCCGAAAGCTTGTGATTTTCAAATAAAACTGTTGGACTATAACCTGGTGTTGTAAGATTCCTTACATTTGTCCACCCCAGTCCATCACCGGCATCTCCACATCATAGCTACAGTGTTCCTGACCTGGAAGCACTTTATGCCACCACCAGCTGCCTAAAACAGGAAAGTGGTCCATTTCCCCAAAAACTACCGTCCCTCAATTTAACGCACAAAAATTACCTGAAATGTTTTTAATCCCTCCATTCCAAGGAACACTATATTGATCTCTTAACCTCTACCTACTGTAGAGTACCCAACTATTCCAGATCCACACCTAATCTCCCATTTGCACTTATAACTGGTTGTTTCGATAGATAACAGCCTTAGCAATCTCCGATTAGAATTACTGACGATCACATTGAGTTACATCGGAAATGCAGCACAGAAACAGGCCATTCGGCCCAAATGATTTATGCCGGCGTTTCTGCCCCACATGAGCCTCCGCCCTCCCTACTTCCTCTAACCCTATCAGGATAACCTTCTATTCCTTTCTCCCTCATGTGCTTGACTAGCTTCCCCTCAAAAGTATCTACGTTATTTGCCTCAACTACTGCTTGCGGGAGCGAGTTCCACATTCTCACCACTCTTTGGGTAAAGAAGTTTCTCCTGAATTCCCCATTGGGTTTATTAGCGACTAGTTTATATTTATGACCTACAGTTTTGGACTCCCCCACAAGTGGTAACATTTTCTCTACGTCTACCCTATCGAACCCTTTCATTATCTGTACAAAACACAGTGATATCACGGCACTTTGCCCGATTCACAGAATCTACAGATGTTATCTATGATTCTTAATAAGCCTTGTCTCACATAGGACCAAGAACTCATTTTACATAATGTACTACAGTGTAATATTCCCTCAAGCTTGGCAATGAGGCCTTAATTGTAAAGTTTCATAAGATAGACATTCCCTGGAGGTCAAAACCTGCGGGTCCTATTTTGTAATTATAGAGAGCTTATGTAAATAAAATTGAATTAATGCACATCAATTGTTCATAGGTCATTCCCTAATGGATAAACAATTGTACTGGCCAGTCTTCACACAGATGAGATGGAGATCAATTTAAAAAAAGCCACAGAATTTTGTACAGGATCAGTAAGAAATGAACAACAAGTTCCATTTATAGAATGTCTTTATCTTTTTTTTTATTCGTTCATGAGATGTGGGCGTCGCTGGCGAGGCCAGCATTTATTGCCCATCCCTAATTGCCCTTGAGAAGGTGGTGGTGAGCCGCCGCCTTGAACCGCTGCAGTCCGTGTGGTGAAGGTTCTCCCACAGTGCTGTCAGGAAGGGAGTTATCATAGTAAAACGTCCCAAAGTGCTTCACAGGAGCGCTACCAGACAAGATTTGACACTGAGCCACATAAAGGAAATATTAGGACAGGTGACCAAAAGCTTGGTCAAAGAGGTTTTAAGGAGTGTCCTAAAGGAGGAGAGAGAGGTAGAGAGGCGGAGGGGTTTAGGGAGGAATTCCAGAGCTTAGAGCCTAGGCAGCTGAAGGCCAATGGCGGGGCAAAGGAAATCGAGGATGCGCATGAGGCCAGAATTGGAGGAGCGCAGAGATCGCGGAGGTTGTGAGGCTGGAAAAGGTTACAGAGATAGGGAGGGGCGAGGCCATGGAGAGATTTCAACACAAGGATGAGAGTTTTTAAATCAAGGCATTGCCGGACCGGGAACCTCTTTTTTCTGCTCGACTGGGAGCGTTTCGACATATCTTGCTCCCATCTCTGCCTTGACATCCAAGTGTCCACGAGCCATTAATAGAATCAAACAACTACGGCTTAGAACTGTTTCGACTTTTAAAAACAGACAGTAATTAGGTGAGAATGATTTTCAAACATAAAGGAGCGATCTGAAACATTTCAATGTACAGAAATGTGCATCACACAGCACAGTGAAATTACTTCCTGGATATAACAAAACTTCAAGGGGGAACTGGACTGGTTACTGAATGGGGCAGGGATCGCATCAGATAGAAGGTAAGTGGATTAACAGTTACCTGATGCATGGTCAATGTGATCTCTTGGATAGGTTTCGATCGCCTGAGGGTTTTCTTCTAGTTTATTGCCTCTCGCAGGAGATTACATGGCTGCCGAGTGGTGGGAAGCGTCTAGTCACGATGATCCAGGCACCGTGAGTGTGGGGCAGGCTTGATGGACCAGCTGGTCTCTTCCTCCCCGTCATCTTCATCTGTTCGGAACTTAAGCATCAGAAAAAGCAGTAGCCCAGAAACGTCCAAGCTTCATGTCTTCGTCACAGAGCCGCATGAAGGCTCCAACATCCCTCTCCAAGAGCCCAGGGAATGCTCAGTTTTCAAGCACATGAAGAGTGGAGATCCATGAGGCCAGGTCTCTGCCCCGTTTACATTACCCAGGGATTCTGGGGGACGGCAGCAGTACTTGGACTGATTTGAGGATGAGGCAACTATGGAAATGTGGTGGGAAAGCCCCAAATGGGTTCCTCCTGCCCCACTTTCCGCCAGGTGGGCATCCGAGGAACCTAGCCTTTCCGCCCTAGTCCTTTCTGATCTTCCAATCTGAGAGGGAAGGCAGCAAGGCTAGGGAGACCTCAAAAGCTGGACCTTTATTTTGGAGGTCGCTTTCAGGGTTGGGGGTCTTCCAGGTCCAGTCAGAAGCCCTCCCCCACAAACCCCCCCTCCCCAACCCCCACACCCTCCACCTCATGGGTGTGGGACTAATTGGTAGCTCTTTCAGAGAGCCAGCACAGACACAATGGGCCGAATGGCCTCCTTCTACACCGTATGATTCAATGTTTGTCTTCCATGAAATCTGAACAAAAGTACTTCAGCTAGACCTTACTTCCCCTTTAAATTTAAGACTTTTTAAAAAGTGAATAAAAGGCAGGTATTTTGCAATTGCACAAGGCTGGCACCGAGAAAAGATAATGTAAGATTACCTGCAGGTAGTGGTCTTTACTGATTGAGGTCGCCCAGTACCAGGGTGAGGAAATCGCAGTGAAGCACAACAATGGCATTCGAAGTTCCCAATACAGAAAGAAGAAAGAACTTGCATTTATATAGCGCCTTTCACAACTTCAGGGCATCCCAAAGTGCTTCACAGCCAATGAAGAACTTCTGAAGTGTAGTCACTGTTGTAACGTGGGAAACGCAGCAGCCAATATGCAAACATCAAGGTCCCACAAACAGCAATGAGATAATGACCAGATAATCTGCTTTTAGTGATGTTGGTTGAGGGATAAATTTTGGCCAGGACACCGGGGAGAACTCCCCTGCTCTTCTTCGAAATAGTGCCATGGGATCTTTTATGTCCACCTGAGGGGGCAGATGGAGCCTTGGTTTAACATCTCATCCGAAAGACGGCCCCTCCGATACTGCAGTGCTCCCTCAGTACCGCACTAAAATGTCAGCCTAAATTTTGTGCTTACGTCTCTGGAATGGGACTTGAACCCACAGCCTTCTGACTCAGAGGTCAGAATGCTCCCACTGAGCCACGGCCAAGGACTTCCTGTAATAACATGACTGGCTGTTGGCTTTACAGAAGCATGCTAATAAGGGACTCCAGTCAGTTCCCCATGATGTGTCTAGCTTCATTTGACAAATGAGGTCATTCTTCCTGCCCACCACATTGTAATAACTAACACTCTTGTGTGTAATTTTTTCCTGAAAGTGCCTTTTGTGACACAGTTGGTAATTCCTCCAAAGTTTGCTCACTCCATCTGAAAAGGTCTTAGGTTAACACATTGCACGATTAGGTTGAGGCTACCATTGCAGTATTATGGTTTTCCTGCAAGTATTTTAATGTTGCACTGTATTTAAAGTTATATTTATCACAAATGAATGTACAGAAAGGGTAAAAATTATTGGTCCATCATATAAATTGGCATTGGTATGGGAGGCAAAGCCATTTTGCCTGGAGGCAACGTCACTGATCCTCAAGTTTACAGTGGTACGGTCCAGGTTGTAAACACATCTTTCAGCACTGCCAAAGCGGCTCGATGACTCACCAACAGTTAGGTGGACAAGAGGAGCAATGTCTGCTTTCTACTTCCTTCCACTCAACACCCTACTACTGTGAGGCACTCCAGCAGCTGATTCAACTCCTGCTAACGGTGGCTGTGAATGAAGCTCCAGGCAACTTTTGAGACTGAAGCCTTCCGACCATCTGGTGTACCAGAGAGACAGGCTACACTTTTGGTTCCTACAGTACATACTGACTGAGACATTAACCCTTGCACTTATGCTGGGCTCAAGTCAATACAAGGTGTACTTGTTTCAGTTCCCCTCTGTCTGATATTTGCGGGACTTTTTATTAATTCCCCCCAATTTTCTCTCATCTCCTTGTGAAGGTGCTGACTCTTCGAATTCCACAGTTCTCCAATACCCCACCCAAGTGACTGTTCTTCACCTGTCAGCCTAGATTGTGTCCAAAGACGATTTAGATTATGTTTTGCACTTAGCATTCCAATGCACATCATGGTAGAAGTAGGACACTTTCTGTGTTGACAATACAGATTGGTTAAAAATAGTCTTCCTTTTTAACACAAATGATGGATTAATATAGATTGTCAAGGCCACTAATTTATGGTTCCACAATAAAAAAAAGGAATGGAATCACAGAATACAAATTCTCAAAATCCCATGTGATAAAAATGGAATTTACCTTATTCAGGTCACGAGAAACCAATGGCCTGATTTGTAAAAGGGCAGAATAACTCCAGAGACTTGAGCACATAATCCAGGCTGACACTTCAGTGCAGTATTAAGGGGATGCTGCACTGTCAGAGGTGCCGTCTTTCGGATGAGACGTTAAACCGAGGCCCTGTCTGCCCTCTTGGATGGACGTGAAAGATCCCATGGCAGTATTTCAAAGAAAAGCAGTGTCCTGGCCAATATTTATCCCTCAACCAACATCACCAGAAACAGATTATCTGTTCATTATCTCACTGCTGTTTGTGGGACCTTGCTAATGGTTATGTTACTGGGCTAGTAATCCAGAGGCCTGGACTAAAATCCAGAGTCATGAGTTCAAATCCCGCCACGGCAGCTGGCGAATTTAAATTCAATTAATTAATTAAATTCAATTAATTAAATTTAAAAATTTGGAATTAAAATACTAGTATCAGTAATGATGGCCATGAAACTACCGGATTGTCGTAAAAACCCATCTGGTTCACTAATGTCCTTTAGGGAAGGAAGCCTGCCGCCCTTACCCGCTCTGGCCTATATGTGACTCCAGACCCACAGCAATGTGGTTGATTCTTAATTGCCCTCTGAAATGGCCTAGCAAGCCACTCAGTTGTAAAATCTCGCTACGAAAAGTCATAATAAGAATAAAACCGGACGGACCACCCGGCATCGGACCACTAGGCACCGGACACGACAACGGCAAAACACCAAGCCCAGTCGACCCTGCAAGGTCCTCCTTACTAACATCTGGGGACTTGTGCCAAAATTGGGAGAGCTGTCCCACAGACTAGTCAAGCAACAGCCTGACATAGCCATACTCACAGAATCATATCTTTCAGCCAACGTCCCAGACTCTTCCATCACCATCCCTGGGTATGTCCTGTCCCACCGGCAGGACAGACCCACCAGAGGTGGCGGTACAGTGATATACAGTCAGGAGGGAGTGGCCCTGGGAGTCCTCAACATTGACTCTGGACCCCATGAAATCTCATGGCATCAGGTCAAACATGGGCAAGGAAACCTCCTGCTGATTACCACCTACCGTCCTCCCTCAGCTGATGAATCAGTCCTCCTCCATGTTGAACACCACTTGGAGGAAGCACTGAGGGTAGCAAGGGCACAAAATGTACTCTGGGTGGGGGACTTCAATGTCCATCACCAAGAGTGGCTCGGTAGCACCACGACTGACCGAGCTGGCCGAGTCCTGAAGGACATAGCTGCTAGACTGGGCCTGCGGCAGGTGGTGAGCGAACCAACACGAGGGAAAAACTTACTTGACCTCGTCCTCACCAATCTACCTGTCGCAAATGCATCTGTCCATGACAGTATTGGTAGGAGTGACCACCGCACAGTCCTCGTGGAGATGAAATCCCGTCTTCGCACTGAGGACACCATCAAACGTGTTGTGTGGCACTACCACCGTGCTAAATGGGATAGATTCAGAACAGATCTAGCAGCTCAAAACTGGGCATCCATGAGGCGCTGTAGGCCATCAGCAGCAGCAGAATTGTATTCCAGCACAATCTGTAACCTCATGGCCCTGCATATTCCTCACTCTACCATTACCAACAAGCCAGGGGATCAACCCTGGTTCAATGAGGAGTGTAGAAGAGCATGCCAGGAGCAGCACCAGGCGTACCTAAACATGAGGTGCCAACCTGGTGAAGCTACAACTCAGGACTACATGCATGCTAAACAGCGGAAGCAACATGCTATAGACAGAGCTAAGCGATTCCACAAATAACGGATCAGATCAAAGCTCTGCAGTCCTGCCACATCCAGTCGTGAATGGTGGTGGACAATTAAACAACTAACGGGAGGAGGAGGCTCTGCAAACATCCCCATTCTCAATGATGGCGGAGTCCAGCACGTGAGTGCAAAAGACAAGGCTGAAGCGTTTGCAACCATCTTCAGCCAGAAGTGCCGAGTGGATAATCCATCTCAGCCTCCTCCCGATATCCCCACCATCACGGAAGCCAGTCTTCGGCCAATTCGATTCACTCCACGTGATATCAAGAAACGGCTGAGTGCACTGGATACAGCAAAGGCTATGGGCCCTGACAACATCCCAGCTGTAGTGCTGAAGACTTGTGCTCCAGAACTAGCTGCGCCTCTAGCCAAGCTGTTCCAGTACAGCTACAACACTGGCATCCACCCGACAATGTGGAAAATTGCCCAGGTATGTCCTGTCCACAAAAAGCAGGACAAATCCAATCCGGCCAATTACCGCCCCATCAGTCTACTCTCAATCATCAGCAAAGTGATGGAAGGTGTCGTCAACAGTGCTATCAAGCGGCACTTACTCACCAATAACCTGCTCACCGATGCTCAGTTTGGGTTCCGCCAGGACCACTCGGCTCCAGACCTCATTACAGCCTTGGTCCAAACATGGACAAAAGAGCTGAATTCCAGAGGTGAGGTGAGAGTGACTGCCCTTGACATCAAGGCAGCATTTGACCGAGTGTGGCACCAAGGAGCCCTAGTAAAATTGAAGTCAATGGGAATCAGGGGGAAAACTCTCCAGTGGCTGGAGTCATACCTAGCACAAAGGAAGATGGTAGTGGTTGTTGGAGGCCAATCATCTCAGCCCCAGGGCATTGCTGCAGGAGTTCCTCAGGGCAGTGTCCTAGGCCCAACCATCTTCAGCTGCTTCATCAATGACCTTCCCTCCATCATAAGGTCAGAAATGGGGATGTTCGCTGATGACTGCACAGTTTTCAGTTCCATTCGCAACCCCTCAGATAATGAAGCAGTTCGAGCCCGCATGCAGCAAGACCTGGACAACATCCAGGCTTGGGCTGATAAGTGGCAAGTAACATTCGCGCCAGATAAGTGCCAGGCAATGACCATCTCCAACAAGAGAGAGTCTGGCCACCTCCCCTTGACATTCAACGGCATTACCATCGCCGAATCCCCCACCATCAACATCCTGGGGGTCACCATTGACCAGAAACTTAACTGGACAAGCCATATAAATACTGTGGCTACAAGAGCAGGTCAGAGGCTGGATATTCTGCGGCGAGTGACTCACCTCCTGACTCCCCAAAGCCTTTCCACCATCTACAAGGCACAAGTCAGGAGTGTGATGGAATACTCTCCACTTGCCTGGATGAGTGCAGCTCCAAAAACACTCAAGAAGCTCGACACCATCCAAGATAAAGCAGCCCGCTTGATTGGCACCCCATCCACCACCCTAAACATTCACTCCCTCCACCACCGGCGCACTGTGGCTGCAGCGTGCACCATCCACAGGATGCACTGCAGCAACTCGCCAAGGCTTCTTCGACAGCACCTCCCAAACCCGCGACCTCTACCACCTAGAAGGACAAGGGCAGCAGGCGCATGGGAACAACACCACCTGCACGTTCCCCTCCAAGTCACGCACCATCCCGACTTGGAAATATACCGCCGTTCCTTCATTGTCGCTGGGTCAAAATCCTGGAACTCCCTTCCTAACAGCACTGTGGGAGAACCGTCACCACACGGACTGCAGCGGTTCAAGAAGGCGGCTCACCACCACCTTCTCGAGGGCAATTTGGGATGGGCAATAAATGCCGGCCTTGCCAGCGACGCCCACATCCCGTGAACGAATAAAAAAAAAAAAATTGGCTGCCATGTTTCCTAAGTACAACAGTGATTACACTTCTAAAGTACTTCATTGGCTGTACAGCGCTTTGGGACACCCTAAGGTCGTGAAAGACACCATATAAATGCAAGTTCTTTCTTCTTAAAGGAATGTCATCCCAAAACCTGTAAAGTTCCATAATTCCCTGTAATGGAAACAGAATTTGACTTATTCAGTCAAAGTAAATCAATCGCCCTGACTACCACATTGTGTAGGTCAAGAAGTCACTGAGGTTTGATTGGTTTAACCTTGCGAGATATAATCTAAATGTTTTCACAGTGCTGCTGACATCAATAGACAACATCACCAATGCTGAATACCACAAAGACAAGAATTTCACAATAACAACTGCACTGGATTCATACGGGGAGACAGTGCCCTCGGATCATTATCATGGTACATGGAATATACAAGGTTAGACCATCGTTAGCAATGCATCATAAAATTAAACAGATCGAACTGCATCTAACTTCTTTGCAAGTTAGCAGGGTATGAGTTTAGAGGGATACACTGGTGTCAAAAGTTGCACCTTTCAAAGGATATGGGGAAAAGGCAAGAAAGTAGAGTTGAGGAAAAAATCAGATCAGCCATGATCTCATTAAATGGCGGAGCAGGCTCGAAGGGCCAAATGGCCTACTCCTGCTCCCATCTCTTATGGTCTTATGATCAGCAGTCCCAAGTTGGTTTGTTTACTTGATGTTTTCAATTCCCTCGTGCAGTACATACTGACCGAACCATAAACCCTTGCATTTATGCTGGTCTGAGTTCCCCTCTATCTGATATTTGCAAGACTGTTCATCCTTTTTATTAATTCCCCTGACCCCCTCACCCCTTGTGAAGGTGCTGACTCTTTGAATTCCACAGACCTTGGTTGCCCGCCAATACCTCACTCAAATGGCCATTCTTCACCTAGATGGTATCCACAGGCCCAACATGGTGCATCAAAGCTGAACCCCTTCCAGCTCCTACCCAAAGTCTACAAACGCACATTTTCCAGCAGGGATCCAGGGATTGCAATCAGGAGCAGAAATTGGGGCTGATTCCCCACTCCTCCCCCAACCCACCCCTCCCCTCCCCTCCTTAATACAGGGAGGTTGAGGCCATTGCAAAATATCCCTAATGCTGTCCTGACTGAGATTACAAACACATCACAGACTCGGAATCAAACCTAGAATCTTCTGGCTGTATGACCTACCCATAAACCAGGTAGTGCCTTTATTCATTGCATTCATTGTTAGAGGAACTGAAGCAATTCACAACTATAGCAGAATACACAGTGAACAGTATCTTATGTGTAAACTCAGCATGTATTCTACTCATGTCTAGTGACATTTGCAACATGACTTCATTCATGTTAAACTGCCAGACAGTGACTCATTCTTTAATCATGCAGTAGCATTTATATCATCAAATGCTGCAATGAGGCAGCACAGGAAGAACTCATTTAAACACATGGAGCTGGGTTTGTTTTAAAAAAGAGTGCGATACATGCAAACAGGGCAGGAGTGTCACATTCAGCCCAAGGGCCCCTGTGACTCCGTCTTCAAAGCCCCGGCAGCTCAGTCCTATTTCACCGATTTGTCCGGTTTGAATTGAGTCGGTCTGGAGGTTTGGAAAGGAATGTATTTTTTTTTAAGCTCTATAGCCTCACTGGTGGATAAATCCTAAATCAGAACACCCAATATCTACTGGCATCAGCATTGTGAGATTTAACTGCAACACGTGGGCCCCCAGGACACTGCGGGTACGCACCTATACGGCCCATAAGAACAAAAGCTTGAACACTGCTGAAATAGGGCACATTTTTTTTTTTATGAATGAGCCTTTTACTTTCAGAGTTTTTCTCTTCTAAAGCCCTGTAACAAATATCTGTCACCATAAATTCAGCTTGTTTTTTTGACAGCCTTAATCTGTTGCTTATGTGGACACAGTAATCCTCCCCTCCATAAAGTAGAGAGAGGATTAGAGCAGATCAATCCGATGTAGAGCTAGCTCCTGCACAGGGAGGATGGGCTGAATGGCCTCCTCCTGTGCTGAAATTTCTACAGTTAAAAAAAACCTCTCCAAAAAGGCTTGCTGGATGGAATGAGGCTGACTGTCGCTACTGGTGAGTGTTTAAGATTGGAGAAAATCCATTGGAGCTAATAGATCATTAAACCCTGGGTGAAAAGAACGGCAACAACCCTAGATTGTATATTAACCGAGAGCAGATGATTTGGTTGGGAGCTTGTTAAGAAAGAAAGAAGAAAGTTTTGCATTTATATAGCGCCTTTCACGACCCCAGGATGTCCCAAAGTGCTTTGTGAAGTGTAGTCACTGTTGTAATGTGAGATAAAGCAGAGCAGATATTGCCCTGATTACTTGTTTTGTCTTTTTAATAAGTCAACATCTTTGTTGGAAAAACATGTTCAAAAGATGTGGGCGTCGAACATCTTATAGAACAGGTCAGAAACTATCGACCATAAACACACGTATTGAGCAGAGGTAAGTGAGACAAGGAGAGCTGGGAATTTTTTTTTACAGGAAATAACTTCCGGACCGCCCCTTTCTACGCTAAACCTGCTTGTTTCTACAGGGTTTAAGAATCCCTCAAAGGATTGTAAAGCCACATTTACATTGGGCTAACCATTTGGATTCAGGGAGCAAGGTATGCAAACACTGACAGTTCACGGGTTGGTTTCTCGCCTGCCACATGGGAGGCTCGGATTTGATTCCCGGCCAATGTAGGTCCCTTTACCCTTAAGCGCCTTGGGATGTTTTACTACGTTAAAGGCGCTATATAAATGCAAGTTGTTGTTGGTTTTTTTGGAAATCAGGCTCCCAGAAATTCTGCTGTTTAAACCTGACTTCCCATGACCAGCAGCAGGTTATAGACTCAGGTCTCCAAGTCTCAGTTTACAAAACTGGCAGTGGACTTGTAGGCCCAGACAACGAGCGTGCCATGGAAAACAGAATTAACAACATCACTGCGAGGGAGCCAGCTCCCAGCCACCAGACTCCCAGAATTCAAGCAGTCCGCTTGATCGGCACCCCATTCTCCAGCATAAACATTCACTCCTTCCACCACCGGCGCACCGTGGCTGCAGTGTGTACTATTTACAGGATGCACTGCAGCAACTCGCCAAGGCTTCTTCGGCAGCACCTCCCAAACCCGCGACCTCCACCACCTAGAAGGACAAGGGCAGACGATGCATGGGAACACCATCACCTCCAAGTCACACACCCTCTCGATCAGGAATTATATCGCGTCCCTTCATCGTGGCCGGGTCAAAGTCCTGGAACTCCCTACCTAATAGCACTGTGGGAGCAGCTTCACTTCAGTGCAGTACTTAGGGGAATGCATCATTGTTGGAGGTGCTATCTTTTGGATGACCTGTATAAACCAAAGTCTTGCCTGCTTGTTCAGGTGGATGTTTAAGATCCCATGGCACCATGGTATAGAATGCACTTCCTGAAAGGGTGGTGGAAGCAGATTCAATAGTAACTCTCGAAAGCGAATTGGATAAATACTTGAAAAGGAAAAATTTGCACAGCTATGGGGAAAGAGCGTGGGGGTGGGGCTAATTGGATAGCTCTTTCAAAGAGCCAGCACAGACACGATGGGCCGAATGGCCTTTAAAAAAAAAATTCGTTCAATGGATGTGGGCGTCGCTGGCGAGGCCGGCATTTATTGCCCATCACTAATTGCCCTTGAGAAGGTGGTGGTGAGCCGCTGCCTTGAACCGCTGCAGTCCGTGTGGTGAAGGTTCTCCCACAGTGCTGTTAGGAAGGGAGTTCCAGGATTTTGACCCAGCGACGATGAAGGAACGGCGATATATTTCCAAGTCAGGATGGTGAGTGACTTGGAGGGGAACGTGCAGGTGGTGTTGTTCCCATGTACTTGCTGCTTTTGTCCTCCTAGGTAGTAGAGGTGGCGGATTTGGGAGGTGCTGTCGAAGAAGCCTTGGCGAGTTGCTGCAGTGCATCCTGTTGATGGTATACACTGCAGCCACAGTGCGCCGGTGGTGAAGGGAGTGAATATTTAGGGTGGTGGATAGGGTGTCAATCAAGCGGGCTGCTTTGTCCTGGATGGTGTTGAGCTTCTTGAGTGCTGTTGGAGCTGCACTCATCCAGGCAAGTGGAGAGTATTCCATCACACTCCTGACTTGTGCCTTGTAGATGGTGGAAAGGCTTTGGGGAGTCAGGAGGTGAGTCACTTGCCGCAGAATACCCAGCTTCTGACCTGCTCTTGTAGCCACAGTATTTATAAAGCTGGTCCAGTTAAGTTTCTGGTCAATGGTGACCCCCAGGATGTTGATGGTGGGGGATTCGGCGATGGTAATGCCGTTGAATGTCAAGGGGAGGTGGTTAGACACTCTCTTGTTGGAGATGGTCATTGCCTGGCACTTGTCTGGCACGAATGTTACTTGCCACTTATCAGCCCAAGCCTGGATGTTGTTCAGGTCTTGCTGCATGCGGACACGGACTGCTTCATTATCTGAGGGGTTGCAAATGGAACTGAACACTGTGCAATCATCAGCGAACATCCCCATGTCTGACCTTATGATGGAGGGAAGGTCATTGATGAAGCAGCTGAAGATGGTTGGGCCTAGGACACTGCCCTGAAGAACTCCTGCAGCAATGTCCTGGGGCTGAGATGATTGGCTCCAACAACCACTACCATCTTCCTTTGTGCTAGGTATGACTCCAACCACTGGAGAGTTTTCCCCCTGATTCCCATTGACTTCAATTTTACTAGGGCTCCTTGGTGCCACACTCGGTCAAATGCTGCCTTGATGTCAAGGGCAGTCACTCTCACCTCACCTCTGGAATTCAGCTCTTTTGTCCATGTTTGGACCATGGCTGTAATGAGGTCTGGAGCCGAGTGGTCCTGGCGGAACCCAAACTGAGCATTGGTGAGCAGGTGCCGCTTGATAGCACTGTCGACGACACCTTCCATCACTTTGCTGATGATTGAGAGTAGACTGATGGGGCGATAATTGGCCAGATTGGATTTGTCCTGCTTTTTGTGGACAGTACATACCTGGGCAATTTTCCACATTGTCGGGTAGATGCCAGTGTTGTAGCTGTACTGGAACAGCTTGACTAGAGGCGCAGCTAGTTCTGTAGCACAAGTATTCATCACTACAGCCGGGACGTTGTCGGGGCCCATAGCCTTTGCTGTATCCAGTGCACTCAGCCGTTTCTTGATATCACGTGGAGTGAATCGAATTGGCTGAAGACTGGCTTCCGTGATGGTGGGGATATCGGGAGGAGGCCGAGATGGATCATCCACTCGGCACTTCTGGCTGAAGATGGTTGCAAACGCTTCAGCCTTGTCTTTTGCACTCACGTGCTGGACTCTGCCATCATTGAGGATGGGGATGTTTGCAGAGCCTCCTCCTTCCGTTAGTTGTTTAATTGTCCACCACCATTTACGACTGATGTGGCAGGACTGCAGAGCTTTAATCTGATCCGTTGGTTGTGGAATCGCTTAGCTCTGTCTATAGCATGTTGCTTCCGCTGTTTAGCATGCATGTAGTCCTGTGTTGTAGCTTCACCAGGTTGGCACCTAATTTTTCAGTATGCCTGGTGCTGCTCCTGGCATGCTCTTCTACACTCCTCATTGAACCAGGGTTGATCCCCTGGCTTGTTGGTAATGATAGATTGAGGAATATGCCGGGCCATGAGGTTACAGATTGTGCTGGAATACAATTCTGCTGCTGCTGATGGCCCAGAGCGCCTCATGGATGCCCAGTTTTGAGCTGCTAGATCTGTTCTGAATCTATCCCATTTAGCACGGTGGTAGTGCCACACAACACGTTGGATGGTGTCCTCAGTGCGAAGACGGGACTTCGTCTCCACGAGGACTGTGCGGTGGTCACTCCTACCAATACTGTCATGGACTGTGCTGTATGATTCTACTTGAAGAGCAGGGGAGTTCTCCTCGTGTCCCAGTCAGCCCTTATCCCTCAACCATCATCAACAAAACAGATAAACCGGTTGTCCATCTCATTTCCTGTTCCTGAAACCTTGCAGTGCACACATTTGACTACATAACAATTGTGACTCCAGACTTCAAAAAAATGTGGTTCACTGGAATTCCATACGATAAATTCCAAGGCACACAAAAAGTTCCCCTCACTTGGACTGGAAATTTTACTTGTTTTGTAAAAGGAATTTGCTGCTTCCACAATCCATTTTTGCAATTTAAAAACAAATCTAATCTGCCTACACCTGATATATTTCAATGGTTTTTGTGCAGTTACAAACTGTTTAGGCCGATAATGGGTGTAATTCACATCTATTGTACTTCAATCAGTGGAACATGTATTTTCACCTTTTCAGCAGTCTTATATTCCACTATTATTATTGTTGCAATATATCTAGCTGAAGTGATTGTGTAATACAGAGAATGATACAGTACAGGAGGCCATTCAGCCCATCTTGCCTGTGCCAGCTCTTTGAAAGCTTTATCCAATTAGTCTCACTCCCCTTCCCTTTCCCCACAGCTCTGCAAATTTTTCCCCTTCAAGTATTTATCCAATTCCCTTTTTGAATTGGGTGTTCATGTTAGGTTTCGGTGCTCTGAATTTGCCCCACTTATACTACAAAACAGAGCACAGCACACCAGTGACAAATGAGAAACAACCATGCAGGTGCAGTTGCCCCCAAATAGCATTCAGAACTTCCATTTGCTCGCCGCAGACTTTTCCATCTGTTGGCTAAAGTCCTTACAGACCAGCAATGCAGAAATAAGAACATAAGAAATAGGAGCAGGAGTAGGCCATACGGCCCCTCGAACCTGCTCCGCCATTCAATCAGATCATGGCTGATCTTCAACCTCAACTCCACTTTCCTGCCTGATCCCCATATCCCTCGATTCCCCTCGTTCCAAAAATCTATCCATCTCAGCCTTGAATTTACTCAACCACTCAGCATCTACAGCCCTCTGGGGTGGAGAACTCTGAAGATTCACAACTCTCTAAGTGGAGAAATTCCTCCTCATCTCAGTCTTAAATGGCCGACCCCTTATCCTGCAACTATGCCCCCTAGTTCTAGACTCTCCAGCCAGGGGAAACAGCCTCTCAGCATCTACCCTGTCAAACCCCCCTCAGAATCTTATAGGTTTCAATGAGATCCCCTCTCATTCTTCTAAACTCCAGAGAGTATAGGCCCATTCTACTCAACCTCTCTTCACAGGACAACCCTCTCATCCCAGGAATTAATTTAGTCTCTGGTCGTTTGAAAATCGGCATCCTGCACTGCCAGAAGCAGCTGTTTCTCAAGGGACAATAAGACTGGGGAAGGGGAAGGATATTCAGAGTGTCTATTGACACCACTGTGTCAGCCACTGAGTTGGAGGCGGGCCAGGACTTACGGCAGGACTCACAGCAAACAGTGTATTTTATGGCGAAGTCTATTTACTCAGCAAACAGAGTCTGTTTAAACAGTGCACTGGAACAAACAGTCCACAGAGCCTGTTTAAAGAGAGTCTCGACTAATGACGGCAAACAGAACTCATGACTGAAACTGCAGCAACATCCCCTGATTAAAGCAGGGTGGTTTCTCCTGCAAAATACAGTGAGTAGAGGATAGTTACATACAAATCCTGTGCGAATTACCCAATCATCTCCGTTCTGGCCGGGGATCACTATATGCAGCCAAGGATTTTTGCATTGCCAGAGTAATTTTGACGAACAGGAGTTCCTGATCTACACCACGACAACGTTGCAGCCCAGCCCGGCATCAGACAAGCATCCATTTCTGAAGCAAAGTAGCGTTTCCACTTCCATGCCAGCAATCGTTGTGACCCCTCAGGGCATGGGTCCTAATGAGAGCCAATTATTTTAGTGCTGAAATTTGCGCTCTGAATTCATTCCCATTTAATGCTGTACAAACTCATTAACTTACTATTTTTGGTCCCAATTGACATGTGCATCCTATCAGGGCTCAGTTCAAAGCCAAGACAGAGAGGGTAGTGTTTTTCTCCAACCCAGTGTCTAAACAATTTAACAATCTAAAACAGTCGAAGCTTGTTGTCATCGTGGCCACTTAAACATGTACCATGGAGCCTCGGGGGCAGCATATAAAGTTTAAATCAATGTTCCTGTTAATTGGCAGATAGCTCAAACTGCTGATACTAACAGATCTTGTTCTTACTGGTTTAGGATTTATCAACAACAACAACTTGCATTTTTATATCGCCTTTAACGTAGTAAAGCGTCCCACAGGAGCGATTATCAAACAAAATATGACACCGAGCCACATAAGGAGATATTAGGACAGGTGACCAAAAGCTCGGTCAAAGAGGTAGATTTTAAGGAGCGTCTTAAAGGAAGAGAGAGAGACGGAGAGGTTTAGGGAGGGAATTCCAGAGCTTAGGGCCCAGGCAGCTGAAGGCACGGCCGCCAATGGTGGAGCGATTAAAAATCAGGGATGCACAAGAGACAAGAATTGGAGGAGCGCAGAGATCTCGGAGGGTTGTTGAGCTGGAGGGGGTTACAGAGACACAGATATCCACCAATTGGGGTGCACTCCAAGAACCAGTGGTGGAGCTGGGTTTGCGGGGCGGGTGGGGGGGGGGCACTGGAACTCAAGATTTGGCCAACTTGGCGGGAAGGGGACAGTGCTGGGTGCCGGGGAATGCCGAGACACCCAGTCCGAAGGCCGAGCCTGGAATCCCACAGACTCGTCAGCCAAACCCTGAGGCCAAAGACGAGTGTCAAGAGGTTCATGGGAGCGAAATGGAGGCAATCTTCCGAAGCCCTGTTGGGTGACCTCAAAATGATAAGGGGGGTGGGAGAGGACCATAACCCACCCCTCCCAAGAACAACCCTTTCCAAACCTCCAGCCCCACAAAATTCAAACAGGAAATGAAAAATTTACGCATTATTAGAACTGAGTTGCCTGGGTTTCGCTTGGCTGGGTTTGGAAACAGCATGTGGCCTGTGGGCTGCAATTTGCACACACCCCCTTATTTAAAATACGGATATATATATTTGCACACCAGACGTAGAATTCTGAATCCCATTCACTATCTCTAGTATAGTTCATTGAATGTAAATCATTCACATTCAACCTGCAAGTATTGACATTTTTAATCCTGAACCATCTCAAGGATAAGAAAACATTTTTAAAAAATGATTTGTGCAATAAATTTTTCCTTTGCCACCTTGTGTCAGAACATGATTAAATAAGACAGCACAGCAGAGGGTCTTTTTGACACTTCCTCCCCCCACTCTCTCTCTCCACCCTTCCCCATCAATTTTCTCCCTCCTCTCCTGAAGGTGTTGTTCACATGTGCCATTTCACAGGCACCAACCAACCTCAAGTAAACTGACAAAGTGGCCATCTGATCATGCGCAAGCCTGCATGATCAAATTCAGCAGCCAGTTTTACTGTAGAAGGCACCACACTCAGGCGTTCTCCCCGGTCGTCCTTTACCAATATTTATCCTTTGACCAACACCCTCAACAGATTATCTGGTCATTATCATATTGCCGTTTGTACGATCTTGCTGTGCCTAAATTGCCTGTTGTGTCTGCCAACATAACAACAGCGCTGTGCGCAAATCGGCTGCCGCGTCTCCGACAATGCAACAGTGACAACATTTCAAAAGTACTTTATTGGCTGTAAAGCGCTTTGGGATGTCCTGAGGTCGTGAAAGGGGCTGTATAAAATGAAAGTTCGTTCTTTCTTTCACAGTCAAGCCCAATCCTGTCCTCACCCAACATCCACGTGTATATGCTTTCCAGCATTAGTCACAAGATAACCATCAGGAGCAGGAGCTTCAAATCTAGACACTTGAGCACATAATCTGGGCTAACGCTTCAGTGCTGTATTGTGGGAGTGCTGCACTGTCGGATGAAACATTAAATCGAGGCTGTCTGCCTATTTCGAAGAAGAGCAAGGAATTTTCCCCAGTGTCCTGGCCAATATTTATCCCTCAATCAAGATCACTAAAACAGATTATCTGGTCATTATCACATTGCTGTTTGTGGGATCTTGCTGTGCGCAAATTGGCTTCCGTGTTTCCTACATTATAACAGTGACTACACTTCAAAAAAAAAGTATCCATTGGCTGTATAACTCTTTGGCTTGTCCTCGGGTCATGAAAGGCGCTATATAAATGCAAGTTCTTCCTTCCTTTGATACTTTCACTCTCCCAAGAACCAGGGACTCAGAGCCTATTACCATCGTCCTACCGCCATTCTAGCTAAGTAGCTAACTCAGCACGCAACAGGGTTCAAACCAAGGGTCATCATGACCCATAGAGAGCGATAAGTGTAGATCGGTTCCATAGTAAGCAGCGCACAAACCAACTGACCCATCAAAGCAGCCATAGCTGTCTTATTTGTAAACACATGTAGATAGCAACAGGACTTCAGTATAACAGACGACCCACACCACTTCCAAAAATGTATTTTTTTAAAAGTCTGCTTCTAAAAGCAAATTATATCAGACTTACATTGCACATCATATCACCTACTTGCTGATAACTTAAGTTTGGAATTCTGTTCTCTTTGGAGCCTCAAGTAAAAGGTTTTCCACAGGAATGCACTTTGGTAGGAAGAATGAGGAGAGGCAATATAAACTAAATGGTACAATTTTAAAGGGAATGCAGGAACAGAGAGACCTGGAGGTGCACATACACAAATCTTTGAAGGTGGCAGGACAAGTTGAGAAGGCTGTTAAAAAAACATATAGGATCCTGGGCTTCATTAACAGAGGCATTGAGTACAAAAGCAAGGAAGTTATGCTAAACCTTCATAAAACACTGGTTAGGCCTCAGCTGGAGTATTGTGTTCAATTCTGGCCACCACACTTTAGGAAGGATGTCAAGGCCTTCGAGAGTGTGCAGAAAAAATGTACTAGAATGCTGCCAGGTAGGGGGACTTCAGTTATGTGGAGAGACTGGAGAAGCTGGGGTTGTTCACCTTAAAACAGAGAAGGTTAAGAGGAGATTTAACAAGGTGTTCAAAATCATGAAGGGTTTTGACAGAGTAAATAAGGAGAAACGGTTTCCAGCAGCAGAAGGCTCAGTAACCAGAGGACACAGATTTAAGGTGATCGGCAAAACAGCCAGAGATGATATGAGGAAACATATTTTTACGCAGCGACCTGTAATGATCTGGAAGGGCGGTGGAAGCAGATTCAATGATAACTTTCAAAGGAGAATTGGATAAATAGTTGAAGGGAAAAAATTTACAGGGCTATGGGGAAAGAGCGGGGGAATGGCACTAATTGGATAGCTCTTTCAAAAAGCCGGCACAGGCACGATGGGCCAAATGGCCTCCTACTGTGCTGCACCTACTATGAATCAGATCTTTCGAAAGAAGGAAGAAGCCACTCCATATTCACCCAGGTAGTGACAACTACATTTTCTGTTTATTGTCCTGAAGCTCAATGCTTTGGAATAAAGAGATGGTTGGAAATGTAGACAAGTTTTAAAAAAATGTTTTTTGGGGTAAGGCAGAAAACGTCTCCTGGTTACGGTAGTGAGTAGATCAGCCACATAGACTTGGAAAGTCCCAGGTTCGGTCCCTGTTTAGTGCAAAGTTGCGCAGGGCGGTGACATGCCCTACGACCAGCTTTGGTGTTCCTAGGTTGAAGGTCTCAAATCAGCTAGGCATACAGTCTATTGCTACCCAATGATTCCTGCTGCAAGAGAGGGGGAGGAAAAGAGAGAGGGGAGAGCGAGGAGAGAGAAAGAGAGAGAGGAGAGCGAGGAGAGAGAAAGAGAGAGGGGAGAGCGAGGAGAGAGAAAGAGAGAGAGGAGAGCGAGGAGAAAGAGAGAGAGGGGAGAGCGAGGAGAGAGAGAGGGGGAAGAGCGAGGAGAGAGAAAGAGAGAGAGGGGAGAGCGAGGAGAGAGAAAGAAAGAGAGAGGAGAGCAAGGAGAGAGAAAGAAAGGGAGAGAGGAGAGCGAGGAGAAAGAGAGAGAGGGGAGAGCGAGGAGAGAAAAAGAGAGGGGAGAGCGAGGAGAGAGAGAGAGAGGGGAGAGCGAGGAGAGAGAGAGGGGAGAGAGAGGGGGGAGAGCAAGGAGAGAGAGGGGGAGAGGGAGGAGAGAGAAAGAGAGAGAGGGAGGAGAGTGAGGAGAGAGAACGAGAGAGAGGGAGGAGAGCGAGCAGAGAGAGGGGAGAGCGAGGAGAGAGAGGGAAGAGTGAGGAGAGAGAGGGAGGAGAGCGAGGGGAGAGCGAGGAGAGCGAGGGGAGAGTGAGGAGAGAGAAAGAGAGAGACAAAGAATTTGCATTTATTTAGAAGCTTATCATCCTCAAGACATCCCAAAGCACTTCACATGCAATGAATTAATTTTATATCACAGTCACGGTTGGCAGATACAACAGGCAATTTGGGCATAGCAAGATCCCGTCAACAGCAAATGAGATGCATGACCAGTTAATTTGTTTTTGATGCCGTTGGATGATGAAAGCTTTTATGTCCATCTGAATGGCAGACAGGGCCTGAGTTTAACATTCCATCTCAAAACCAATGCAGCACCCCCTCAGTACTGCAGTGAGGTGTCAGCCTAGTCTTGTCGGAGCATTTGAACTCCTTGGGGGTAATTCTGACTTTGGGCAACAGTGTAAAGCAGGCGATATTGGCAGTATTGTAAAACGGGAGATATCGGATCAGCCGCCCGTTATATATCTCTCCCGATTTTCACTTGACTTCAATAGAAATTAAAATCCAGACAGATGTATAACGAGCGACTGATCTGATATCAAACGTTTTACACTATCGCCCAAAGTCAAAATTACCCCCTTGTCTTCTAACTCAGAGGTAAGTGTTACCACTGAGCCAAGCTGACCACTCCATCCAGTTGATGGGAAAGTTAATGGCTGAGGCTTGAGTACGAAGAACAGCCTTTGGACTAAGTGCCAGATGGCTGCCTGCACCCGTAGAGTTGTACCCAACGGGAATTAAAGCTGAGTGCGGGAAGAGTAATGATTGAAGAGAAAGGTTTTATTCACTATTCTATTTTAATTTACAATTCTAGGGTACTTTGCAATGAATAGATACAAATGGTACACAACTTGCAAAAGTATATGCATAAACATTTTTGTACAGAAAGCACAATTCAGCTCTTATCCTGTGGAGAGTATGATGCACAATTTGCAATCTGTTGCAAAGGTGCAATTCAGGTTGACAGTTGGTGCAGTAATGCAATTTTCCATAGAACCACCAACTCAATTGGTTTTGCCAGCTTTGGGGTCTTGCACATCACTGCTGTGATTTTTCAGGATATCCTGATTCAAAAGAGACAGCTGAGAAGAATTGGGAAGGAAATGGACTATTTTGTGGGCTGCCCCATAAAGCTGCTACCCATAGTGCTCTAAGTTTACATCAATATATATCAAGGAATGCTGCATACTATCAGTTTGAGCAGAGAACATGACATTCATTGAAATGGTGTAATTTCCCACATTTGCATACATATTTACATCGAACTATTTATGTACAAGAATACGTAACACATACTGTATCTAACGTTATTTCCGGCGTGTGCAATTTGCAAATGTTTACTCATTGCGTGCAGCTTATTTTTAAGTAACGTTCACAAAACAATGACAATTGCAATGACATTAGGCACTATCTCCCCATTATAATCGCACAGTATCCTGCATTACTAATTGCTTGACATTTTTTTGACATGCTTACCTGACACTTTTACAGCTGAACTTAACCCTGCTCCTTGGCCGGCGAACTTGAGGAACGTTGGGGAGTTCTTTGCAAAGTCGGTGGTGAAGTGTGAGGAATGCAAAAAAAATATATATACAAAATGCAACTTTTTTTTTAATATGTTGTTGTTGTTATTATTATTATTCAAAGGCTGATGGTGGTTGTTGTTGTTGTTGAAGAGCTCCTCCCCCCTCCACCCAGGCACATGTATACACACACATGTACACACACATATGTACACACATGTACACACACATATGTACACACACAGTCCAACCCATCACACACACAACAGACACTTTCCCTCCTCACAGTCCAGCTGCGCAAAAAAAAAAAGGCAACATTGGAGAAAAAGATACACGACATTCCACGCCATGCACGAGCCGCCCCGGCCCCGCCCCGCCCTGGCCCCTCCCCCCTTTGGCCCCGCCCCTCCCCAGTGAGGGGGTAGAGGGGGGGGGGGCGGCGGTCGCGCTGACCGCCATTGGCAGGCCCCAGCTGTCAGTCACACGGAGCGGCAACACCGCGTTCTCTGTGTCGAGTCTCAGTGTTCCAGCTCACGCGCCTCCGACCCCCGCCCCGCCCCGCCCCCCCAGCGCGCTACGTCATGGAACATTCCGAACATTCCACGCGAGTATTCCGCCGGGGCTCTGGCTTCCCCCAGGCTTCGGCCACCACCTTAAAAGGGGCACGGCTCCCCCTGAAACCTCCCCCCCCACCACCCCACCCCCTGATTTCTCCGAATTAAAGTTTCAACCGCGTTAATGTGTGCTGTTAAAAATAATACCAATCTTTTTTTAAAAAAAGAGAAAGGTCATTTTTCCTCTAAAACGTTTACTAAACAGTCAGTAACTGGTGGGTCCCACCGCTTTGATTTGTGTTTTGCATGTGCCCCCCCCCCCAAGTCTTAGCAACCAGTTTGAAAATGGGTATAATCTGTATCCGAAGTGAATTTTGCACCAATGCACTTTCGCTCAAAGATGAATTGCTTTAGTTCAGTGTTTTATTTTAAAGCAGATAAGATTCTAAACACAATTTGCATTTGTCCTGAAAAAAGACACGCATTTATATAGTCTTACCGCCTTTCTTCGAAATGTCTCAAAGCGCTTCAAGAGTCTTTAATTAAACTCCAAATAGTGGGTCCCACCGGTTTGATTTGCACACCACCTGTGTGCCATAGTTTATGCAGTGAGTTTATGATGTCAGGTTCCACATCCAGGACAAAGCAGCCCGCTTGATTGGCACCCCATCCACCACCCTAAACATTCACTCCCTTCACCACCGGCGCACAGTGGCTGCAGTGTGTACCATCCACAGGATGCACTGCAGCAACTCGCCAAGGCTTCTTCGACAGCACCTCCCAAACCAGCGACCTCTACCACCTAGAAGGACAAGGGCAGCAGGCACATGGGAACAACACCACCTGCACGTTCCCCTCCAAGTCACACACCATCCCGACTTGGAAATATATCGCCGTTCCTTCATTGTCGCTGGGTCAAAATCCTGGAACTCCCTAACAGCACTGTGGGAGAACCGTCACCACACGGACTGCAGCGGTTCAAGAAGGCGGCTCACCACCACCTTCTCAAGGGCAATAAGGGATGGGCAATAAATGCCGGCCTCGCCAGCGACGCCCACATCCCATGAACAAATAAAAAAACATGTATGCTGATGATACCCAGCTCGACCTCACTACCATCTCACTCAATCCCTCCGCCAGCTCTGTGTTGTCAGACTGCTTGTCCGACATCCATTCCTGGATGAGCCGAAATTTGCTCCATTTAAACATTGGGAAACCGAAGCCACAACATCAGATCCTGCTACAAGCTCCGTTCCCTATACACCGATTCCATCTCCCTCCCTGGCCACTGCCTCAGGCTGAACCAGACTGTTCACAACCTCGGCATTCTATTTGATCCCGAGCTGAGCTTCCGACCCCATATCCGGTCCATCACAAAACCACCTACTTCCACCTCCGTAATATCGCCCGTGACCGCCCCTGCCTCAACCCATCTACTGCTGAAACCCTCATGCACGGTTTTGTTACCTCCAGACTTGACTATTCCAATCATCTCCTGGCCAGCCTCCCATCTTCCAACATCCGTAAACTTGAGCTCATCCAAAAATCTGCTGCCGTTCACTAACTCGCAACAAATTCCGTTCACTCATCACCCCTGTGCTCTCTGACCTACATGGCTCCGAGTCCACCAACGCTTCAATTTTAAAATTCTCGTCCTCGTGTTCAAATCTCTCCGTGTCTTTGCCCCGTCCTGTCTCTGTAACCTCCTCCATCCCTACAACCCTCCTCCAACTCTGCATTCCTCCAATTTGGCCTCTAGCGCATCTCCGACTGCCTTCACTCCACCATTGGCAGCTGTGCCTTCAGCCGTCTAGGCTCTAAGCACTGGAATTTCATCCCCAAACTGCTCTGCCTCTCCTCCTCCCTCTCCCGCTTTAAGAAGCTCCTTAAAACCTACCTCTTTGACCAAGTGTTTAGTCACCTGTTCTAATATCTCCTTATGTGGCTCGGTGCCAAATTTTTTCTGATTACGCTCCTGTAAAGCGCTGTGGGACGTTTTACTACGTTAAAGCCGCTATATAAATGCACAATGTTGTTGTCCTTGTTGTAGACACAAAGGAGAGTACATGAGCAGAAAAAATCTCTGCAGTCCCTCTGGCTAATCCCAAAGATTAGTACCCCTTAATCGCCTGTTTCATCTGTGAATTAAATAATTAAAAGTTTAGCTCAGTGGTTTGAAAGTAATTTAAAAGTACAGATCACTTTTGTGCCAAGAATCCTCTTAAACTTTTGTCATTAATTCGTGGGTCCCACTGCTGCAATTTGCACTTGAACTTGCTGTGTGGTTTTACTTTTTTAAATGTCTGCTGAGCACACCAATGCAACACAAACTGGAAACACTGTATATTTGATTTTGCCAGTTTGTGACAGCTCTAATATGTACATTTTGTTAATGGTGCACTAATCAGGAAATGAGAATGGACAAGTGTTCAGTGCTCGGGCTAGACCCTATCAATACACAAATACACCTGAACAATGCACCAGCGGCTGTGGGTTGGGAACATAGGAACATAGGAACAGGAGTAGGCCATTCAGCCCCTGTGCCTGCTCTGCCATTTGATAAGATCATGGCTGATCTGTGATCTAACTCCACATACCTGCCTTTGGCCCATATTCCTTAATACCTTTGGTTGCCAAAAAGCTATCGATCTCAGATTTAAAGGGAGAGTGGGTAAATAGTTAACTTGATCATTCTCCAAGTACCTGTTGTGTTAAACCCAGTTTACTAGTTGGAGAAAGAGTCCGAGATAGTTGATTTATGGATTAATTGGACTAAAGGGCTGGTATTACGCAAAGAATAAAGGAATTTATATATAGAATCTTCACCTTTGATCAAGTATGTAACCAGACAGGCAGGATCATGCCTTGAGTTCTGATTTTGCTTCAGTGAGGATGAAAGTTAATTGAAAAGCTCAATGAACAAAATAAGTAACATGTCCACATCATGAAGGAGAAAAAGTAGAACAGGATTTTGTTGAACAGTTCATGATTTAGACATTTCTGGATAGTCCAATTTTTGAGTTGGCGATCTGGAAATTTCTAAGATGTCAACCCCTCTCCTAAAATTTTTTGTTGCTCAGTGGTGACATTACAGATTGTAAGCACTCTGCAAGTGTCAGAAACGTTGCATTGAATTTTGGAATTGTACTTCGATGACTTTCATATTAGTTAGTTTCTCCCAAATTAGAAGAGGGATTTTATAAACATATGCCTAACAAAGCCTTGAAACAAGCTCTGAATGTCCAGCTTGGATTCCAAGTCTCCACTGGGACTATGGATCCAATGTCAGCACGGGTGGCACCCGTCTGTCCAGGTTTGCACTGGATGGGTTGCTGCCCAGAAATTTCTAAACGGTAAACTGGTAAAGTCAATTCCTTAAGATGCAAGTTGATATAGGGCTTCTCCATTATAAATGTGGACACGAGAATTTATAATGGGAAAGGTTGACACAAAAATGTGAGAAAAAAAGTGACAACAGGAAGTAGCTTTTGCAGACAGGAAATGTGCAAAGGTGTCATATTTTTAAATAAAGTACTAGTTGACCGCAAGTCTTCAGGTGATGAACTAAATGTTGGGAGATATTTAGACCAGGGCAGTTCGATGTAGTTCAGTCTCATTTTAAAGTCATAAATTCTGTCCTTATTTTTGTTTTTCCGTTATAAATTCTTATGTCCACATTTATAATGGACATTGCCAATGAAAACTCACCACGCTGTAATTAAACCCTCCGGCCACTGGTGGCACTGCAATGCCTCCACTGGGTGGGGCTGTGTAATTACAGCGTGATAAATTTTCATAGGCAATTTCCATTATAAATGTAGACTTAGGAATTTATAATGGTAAAAGTTGAGAACAAGTGAGTACAGATGTAAAAGTTTTAATATATTATAGATATACGGATAAGACCATTTTATTTCACTTAATTATTTATTAAGGTTTTCCAATGAATTTTCATCAACAAGAAAGAAAACAATAGCACTCAGTTCAAAGATCCCATCACATCACACTCTACCTGTTCTCCAGGTTTGATACACAGGCATCTCTCCCCCTTCATTGCACAACTGTAATCAGGCTATCATTTGAATAGTACAGAAACTGAAATAAATTCATCATGTAGTTGCTGAACATCCATTGCAACTTTCAAAATCCATCCATTTTTGGTCATGTAATATAGTGATTAAAAATCTATATATTAAAAATCTTGCATAGGGTGAACACCCCCTGTTCACAAATATTACTTTGAGTTGTCATGATTTTTGGCCACACTTTTCTGATAACATTTATCATTGCAAATTGTTATGTTAACATTTCCCATCCACTTTCTTATATGTAAACTGTCACAGTGTAGTTGCAGACTCTGGCCACTAGGTGGCTCTGTGGAGGAGTTTCTGAAGTCTCTCTACCAATTCTGTCAACCAGCTTGTACATTAAAAAGAATATATTCATCAACTGACTATGGACAATGTCACAGGCAATTTACAAGTTACTCTCTCATTTTTTTTAATGCTAAATATTGTAAAATTCCATTGTCTAAAAATTGTCAAAACCACAAATGATTGAATTGTTCATAGTATTCTGGGGGTGAAAAAGAGAAAAGAACTTTTATTTTATTGTGCACTGTCTAATTTCATAGTATTTATTCCTTCTGTGGATTCCAAGTGACTGGATGTAGCCTGCCCTGTAGACTCTGCTGCTCATACAGGACAACAGGCATTCTTTGTTGGGTGTGGATGTATAGCCTTTCAGTTTCTCCCCAGCCTGGTACACTGTAGCCAAATTTCTGTTTCCTCTCGAAACTGGTACACTACATCTTACGGTCAAGAGAGGGAAATAACCATTCATTTACCGCCAGATTTTTATAATCCTTCAATAAATCCATAGGCAAAGCTCATGCAGACATTTGGTAAACAACAAATATATCTCAAGCGTGTTAAAAAGAAAGACTTGCATTTATATAGCACCTTACATGACCTCAGGACGTCCCCAAGCGCTTTATAGCCAATTAATGACTATTGAAGTGTAATCACAGTTATAATGAAGGAAACACAACAATTTGTACACAGCAAGATCCCACAAACAGCAATGAGATAATGAGTGGTGTTGGTTGAGAAATAAACGTTGGCCAGGACAACAGGGAGAACTCCCTCGCACTTCTTCAAATAGTCTGGTGGAATATTTTACATCCACCTGAGGGGGCAGACGGGACCTTGATATAACGTCTCATCTGAAAGACGGCACCTCTAGCAGTGCAGTGTCCCCTCAAGTGTCAGCATAGATTATGTGCTCAAGTCTTAGGAGTGGGGCTTAAACCCACAACCTACTAACTCAGAGGCGAGAACGTTACCACTGAGCCAAGGCTGACACCACAATAAACAGCACACACCGTTCACTAAACTATTAATCCCGGAATTCTCAGAAAAGAAAAGTAAAGGACTGAGTATAGACCTGGTGCTAAACCGAAGTTTGAGTGGTGTAGTAAAAGTAAGCCGAAGCTGTGCTTTACGGTGGCAAAATGGAAACCTGGAGATATGCCAAGGTTTCTTCTCCTCACAAAAAGGAGGATGGAAGTGCATTTTTAATGGCTGGGATTTAGCCCAGATTCAATGGGAGCAAACCCTACAAAAATAGTTGATTCAATCAGATAAGGTTGTCATTTTATTGATTTGACACATATGGTCTTTTTTATGGAAGGGAAATCCTGTAAAAGAAAGAAAGGAAGGACTTGCATTTTTACAGAGCCTTTCATGACCTCAGGATGTCCCAAATGGCCTTACAATCAATGAAATACTTTTGAAGTATTGTCACTCTTCTAATAGAGGGAAACATGGCAGACAATTTGTGCACAGCAAGCTCCCACAAACAGCAATGAACTAAATGAGCAGATCATCTGTTTTAGGCGTAATCAGAGGTAAAATGTCAGCATGGCTCAGCTGGTAGCATTTCGCCCGAGCCAGGAGATTGTGGGTTCAAATTCCATTCCAAGTGCAGTGTGGGAGAGAATGCCGCATTGTCAGCTGGGATATTAAACCAAGGCCCCAACCTTCTTCTGAAGATGCAATGACACTGTTTCAAGAAAGAAAAAATTTCTTGGTGACCTGAACAACATTCTCCCTTCAACCAATACCACTAAAATAAAAGAATGAAATGGTCATTCATTTTAAGGATTAAACGGTCATTCGTTTCAATGCTAATCATGGGATCCTGCTGCATGCCAAATTGCTGCTAATTAAGAATAGTCACTGCAATTTGTACAAAATGGCTGCCAAGATTGTTTACATTAGAATCGTCACTGCACTTCAAAATAATTTATCACATGCGAAGATGTTTCTGAGATGTGACAAAGTGCTATATAAATGCATGACTTTCTTTTTTAAAAAAAGATGGAGTAGAAAAATTCTGAAGGGAAATTAAGAGAAATGTTTTTATGCAGCGAGTTGTTATGATCTGGAATGCACTGCCTGAAAGGGCGGTGGAAGCAGATTCAAGAGTAACTTTCAAAAGGGAATTGGATAAATACTTGAAGGGAAAAAATTTACAGGACTATGGGGAAAGAGCGGGGAAGTGGGACTAATTTCTTTCAAAGAGCCAGCACAGGCATGATGGGTCGAATGACCTCCTCCTGTGCTGTAAGATTCTATGATTCCAAGAAAATTGCAATATAATTCCAGAGTAACTTAATTCGTTAAAACCTTCCTATGATAAGCAACTTTAATTTTTGTTTTAAATGTCGGAATTCGTACATAGCGAAGCAGAATCAGGTTCCTATTATATTTTGCATAATTAATGGGCAGGTTGTTTACAGCTCTGATTTATTCAGAAGTACAATGATGTCACTTGTGTGGGAATTGAAGGGACATACATAGGAAATGTCAGTGCATGCCCAGCGACGTTGTCACCTCACCTACTCCCATGAGAGGTTACTCAAAGCTTCCAGGGTGCCTGCCATGCCTGCAGAGGATGTAACATTTCTGAAAAATGTCTTTTTCAACTTCATCCTTAGCTATTTCAACACCATTTGTGGAGTACACCCGTTGTCCATTTTTGATCCCCATGTGCAGTACTTTACGCTCGTCTGCATTAAGCCAACGTCTCCTGAGTTCAATATTGGGCCAGATCTTGCTGGAGTGGGGCATCTCGCGACGTGCTCCATTAAGAACAAAAGAACATAAAAAATAAGAGCAGGAGTAGACCATACGGCCCTTCGAGCCTGCTCCGCCATTCAATAAGATCATGGCTGATCTTAAAGTTGGTTCGATGTTTTTCTGCACCCTTCAGCTCAAAGAAATTTTGCGCCGTAACTTGCTGGAAGTGTGAGTGATAACGGGGCCAGGGCAACGGGGCATCGGGGACCTTAGTGAACAGTGGGACCATCAGTGTATCTCCTTAACCAATTAGATTTAAGGATTGAGAAAAAAAAAAGAGGAGAAAGAGGGTGAATTAGAGTCAAATCAGGTACAGGAAGAGAAATACAGAGAGGGAAAAGAAAGATCGGATTAAGAGAGAAAGAAAAAAAAAGACAGAAACAAATTTTTAAAAATTTAAATTTAAATTTTCCTTCAGTGTCCTGGCCAACATTCTTCCCTCAACCGACACTGCCCAAAACAGTTGAAGTGGCCATTCATCTGTGTCACCTACATAATGATAGACATTGTATTTCCAAGAAATTCATTGTAATTGAAGTATTTTAAGTTTGAGAGATGGGATAAGCCACATATAAATGTAAGTTTTTAATTAATGATTTTAGTAACTGTAACAATAGTTTGAAGATATACAGCTTAAAACATTCAAAGAATCACAGCAACAATTCAAACCAACATAAGCATGGATATTAAAAAATAATAAATGCCTTATGGTTGACATAATTTGTTTCTCGATTATATAATTTGCAACATTGTAAACGTACAGGAAGATGGGGTAGTGATACAGATGAGGGAGCACTTACCTCCTGCCTACAGGTCAGGGCTAATGCTTACCCCTTTGAGCTTGTCTGTAATGGCCAGGAATGAGTTTCATCAAACTGGCAGACTCCTTCTGAAGGTATAACTCCCACCATCGAAGCACGGACCAGCAATCACAGACGAGCACGGTTGGGACAAACTGCTTGGCATGTGGGGATTTCTACACTCTACCATTCATTTAGCACGACGTACTGTCTAAATACTGCAATTTTGGATTAATAAGTTCTGGAGGCAGCGAAAATGCCAGTTACTGAGCAGATCTTAGTGATAACAGATCATTTGGCCTCAACAAATCACTTGCCCATGGGAAAGCCCATGGCCCAGAGCACCACCTTCTGTCTGAACAGAGAACAGTCACATTCATACGGACGGTTGTGATCTGCTCTCCCCAAACTGAAAGACTTGTCGAAGTTACAGACTTTAGCAGGGGGAAGAGCTAAGAAACAAAACTTCTACTTCAAACAGACTGAGAAACATGACATTTTACAACGAACCTGGATCAAGCTCAGAAAAGATGAAAAGGAGCAACAAAAAAATTTTTTAATTTTGGCAACCTGAAATAAAAAATGTTTTAAAATGTGTTGGTAATACATAGCAGGCCTGCCAACATCTGAGAAGACAGGTTCGTGGTTTGGATCTGTCAGCTTGGACAAAGGGTCTCTACTCAAAAAGTATGTTTCTCTTTTCATGAGGCTGATGGGCAAGTTATGTATTTTCCAGCACATTTTTGTTTTTAATTCGAGCTTGGAAAGGTTTAGCAGCCAAACGGGGAAAAAAGCCTCAGGCGCAAAAATCAAAGAGTACCTAAACGGCTTTGGTTAAAAATAATGGCCCAGAATTTGCTGGAGGAGGGAATCTTACGGGAAGTGCCATGGGTTGGATTATTTTTTCCTCACCCCTCAGCTCCAATTACTTTTGTGCTGGAAGTGTGAATTTCTGTGTCTTTTTTCTCTCACTCTTAATCCAACCTTTCTTTCCCTCCCTTTCTTTCTGTACCTGATTTGACTTTAATTCACCCTATTTCCTTCTCCCATCATTTGCTCTGTTTTGTTCTCCATCCTTAAATCTTATTGGTTAAGGAGATAGTCTGCTGGTCCCATCGTTCACTAAGGTCCCAGATTGCCTGTTGACCTCGTTATCAGCTCACACTTCCAACAATTTGCGGCGCACAAAATTTTTCGAGCTGAAGAGTGGGGGGAAAGGTCTAACTAAGGGGGCATGCCGCAAAATGCCCACTCCAGCAAAATCTGGGCTATTGCATTGTGTACGTGCAATATGACTCCAATTGGATAATGCTGGTCTCAGTATTGCTCCCTTCTATAATACTGTGCATTAATCACATGCTGGAATATTTATATCATTACCTTTTATCTTTAGACTTTCTGTTGCCAGGTTTTACTAAAACGATGGCCCTTTTACTGTACAGCTCCGAAAGCTTACATCAGAGAGGGCTGCCACAGGGGCCTTCATACGCTGAACGACAGGAGCTAAACTGAGGGTGTACAAGGGGCAAGGCAAGAAGAGCCTTCTAAGTGAACACTGGAAGTAATTTGAAGACAGATGTTTCCATTGAATCTTTCCGACTCCGTTTAGAGAAGAATTGCAAAAGACCGGTGTTGAACTTTGCATATTTGCGCTTTAATGGGGTGATCCAGCGTGATCCCAGCTGGGGAGTTTGTTCACAGGGAGTGTGGCGTGGAGGTAGAGCTACGAAATTGTCAACCCCAATTCTCCAGCCCTCACTCCCTGTGGACGCTTCCCCCCGCTGCTGTGCGTGTGGGATCACGGAATCACCGGTCTAGACTGAGCTGCGATTTTTGCCCCTTTGATTCCTGTACTTTGTTGCCTGCCTCGGCTGAGTAAATATTGCGTGGGGGAATCCCAGCCAAGAACTTGTGTACTCTGTGAATTGCTGAAATTCCAACGTGAAACACTGCCGGTCCCAAATGTCCTCCAGTATAACGACGGCCCCCCCCGAAGTACGTCTGCATTTCAAACATCGGTAGGGGGCCGAAAACTGACGGGAAGTGGGTCGGCCACCCGTTATACACCCTGCTCAAATCAACGGGAAGGAAAACCGGGTGGAGTGACAGAACGGATGGCCGATTCGCCACCGTCAGTTTTCCAGCGCCCTCACCGAAGGTGAAAATTGCCCCCGTTTTGTTGCCCCCTTTTTCCAAGTTCAAAAAAATATTTGGGGAAGAGGCAAAGGGGGAGGGGTGGGACTCACGGCTTGAGTTCTAATGTTTGATTTGCTAATGATGAAAGATTAATTGAAAACTTTACATCGAGGGGGAGGGTAATTTTGACCTTGTGCGATAGTGTAAAACGGATGATAGCGAATCGGCAGCCCGTTATACAACTCTCCCGAATTTTTATTTCCACTGAAGCCAATGTAAAACAAGAGATGTAACAAAGGCTGCCGACTCGCTATCACCCGTTTTACATTATTGCACAAAGTCAAAACGATCCCCTGGGTCATCTGATTTGGTGCAGAGTAACATCCCACGACAAATGCTGTCAATTTCTACACTGACAGTGTGCGGTGGGATTCGCTGCCCAGGTATCGAAATTCGACATAAAAAGTCCCAGAGGTGCTGGCTTCAGACTGGATCCCAGCAACAACAAATCACTTGCTCCAATCACGAAACACGGACACAAAACGGGGAAAAGGGTCACCTATTTTTAAAAAATACCACTTTGGGGGCCCAATTTTTGAAATTGTAGAGTGGATATTGACACCACTGTGCCAGCCAAAGTGTTGGAGGCAGGACAGGGCTTGTGGTTCTAATTTACAGGGCCTCCAAACTCATGATCGAAATCACAGCAGAGTCTCCCGAGTACAATTTCTCCAGCAAAATGCAATGACTGGAGGATAGTTACATAACACAAATTGATTATTTCTCCAGCAAAATGCAGTGGGTGGAGGATAGTTATGCAATACAAATTACGTGCGTAAAATCAATCCCAGTCACTTACAGTGGTGCGGATTCCAGGCACGATTGACAGGGTATTTACCCAATCATCTGGCCAGGACTTGTCATGTTTCTACATATGCAGCCATGAAATTAATGCTCAGGCAACAGTGAAATTACATTTTCAATCGCAAAATTGGAATGTGTGGTCAATTTGAAAATATATATATTTTTGCACGATTCATTTGAACTGTGGCAAAATTCAGCGGGGTGGAACTCAGGTACCGGAACTGAAAGGTTGTACCTGGTAGCAGTGAGGTGGTTCCTGTTTCCAGCGTGACAGCACCAGACGACAGAGAGGTGCGTTGCCAAATGGGGATTAGTGACTTCAGGAGGAGAGTGTGAGAAAGAGAAGTAGTGTGAGTTCATTCTGCCTGACAGGAAATTAATAAACCAGCTTTGCAGGCCAACAAACACTTCTTTCCCCCTCAACAGCTTTTAACTCTCTATAAAAACCAAGGCTGTCCAAGGCTCCAACATCTGGGGAGACTCCTCTAACACCTCTCTCACAGACCTGGACAGGATGCAAGAAAAAGCAAATCCTTAGACACAATCACGCTCTCTCTCCACTTTTGTTTCTAACCTTTTTTTCCATCTGTTGCAAACTTTCTTGTCTCTCTCTCTCTCTCAGCTTTATTGATACTGTTAGTAATTCATTAGATGTGAAGCCCTTTGAGATGTGCTGTAAAGGCGAGAAGGTGTTACATAAATGCAAGGTCTTTCTTCACTATCGTCAGTGTGAAGCTGTATAAATGCCTTTCCATTAACTATTCTTCATCCCTACATTGTCAGTGTGTTCAAATCAAGACTAATTATTTTCCTAACTGTGGCACCCCTTAGCCCCCTCAGTTTTCTTTTCCTTTTACAATCTACAGTGTTTTAAAACCCAAAACCCAAAAGTGGCACTGCTCAATTCCTGCTTCCTTATTTACCTTGTCTTGTTTTTTACTCTCACGTACAAAAAGAAGGGTGGGACAAGACTGTCAGGTACATCAAGTCAAGATGGTCAAGTTAGAATGGTCCCCAAAATGATGTAACCATGTGTGCACCATTGATTAACCCCCTAGCCAAGCAAGAGAGAAAAAACTGCATTCATTTCAGGTAAAATGCAGATAAATTCCTCTCGGACTCCCTAAGGCAATCAGGCAATGCTCCAAGAGACTGCAATAGCCCATGCCTCCTTATAATCCTGATGTGGAGATGCCGGTGATGGACTGGGGTCGACAAATGTAAGGAATCTTACAACACCAGGTTATAGTCCAACAGTTTTATTTGAAAATCACAAGCTTTCGGAGCTTACCTCCTTCGTCAGGTGAGTGAGTGAGGGGTTCTAAAATCGCATAGCATATATTAGGCTGGGAGACGGTCACAGCAATCAAAGGTGTCGTTGGTGTTCAGACAGGTTAGCCACGGAAAACATTACATCCCAGTATACTGAATACACAATGGGTCAGATTACACAGACAAAGAAAGAAAGAGACCCGAAAGGTGGTGAGAGAGAGAGAGAGAGAGAATGTCCAGTTGTATTGAAAACAGATAACTTTTTTTTCCCGCTGGTGGGGTTACGTGAAGCGTGACATGAACCCAAGATCCCGGTTGAGGCCGTCCTCATGGGTGCGGAACTTGGCTATCAATTTCTGCTCGACGATTTTGCGTTGTCGTGTGTCTCGAAGGCCGCCTTGGAGAACGCTTACCCAAGGATCGGTGGCCGAATGTCCTTGACTGCTGAAGTGTTCCCACCTAACTAGCAACTTGCTTTCTATAACTGGAAATGTCTTCGTCACTCACAAACTTCTCCTGGTTCCTCTCCTGTTGCCAGTGTCCATCTCAAATGAAATACAGTCCTACCCACTTATTTTGGGGATCATTCTAATTTTGTCGACATCAGTTGCATTAACGTGAAACTGACCAGGACGTTCTGAATCCAATTATTGCAAAGAGTAACACTCAGATCCTAACACCCTGCTTTGTTCTGGACCCCTGAACCCTGTGTGAAGCTGTCTCCCTGGGGGGAACCCTTATTATACTTACTTGCCTCCACTGATCCCCCTCCGCTGACTAATATCTCGAGTAATTCCATCACTGCCTCCAGCCAGCCCAACACAAGTCTCTGAGCGCCCACCGCATCCCCTTCACCTCCCGCGACCATGGTACCAGCCGGAGTTCCCGTGTTGGGGTCTTCCAAAGCAGGAAGGTGTGAGCAGAATTTACAATTGTAGAGATCTCAGCAGGAAGGAGAAACGGTTCACTTTGGTCTGACCAGGACATCCTGAATCCAACTATGGTGGGAAGGAGCAGTGGAGAATAGTCATCAACATAAGCGGGAAGGGGCATAGGCCCTTAATGCTGTTGAGGACTTTAAAAAAATGTGTTGATTTAACAGGCCAGAGTTTACATCAACAACGACATAAATGGTAAGTTTTTAGTATTGATGTGCAGAGATGGGACTTCACTTTTTTGTCGATATAAACATGATGTCAACATAAATTTGAACCAGTTAAGCGAGTAGAACAGTATTAAAAACAATGTATATTTTTAAAAATTGGTAAATTTCCTCTCCTGACAGACATTTTGGTTCTTCTTGCCTCCATGACACTCTGTGACATCGCTGAGGGGGAGGAGCTGCCTATTGACACCACTGTGCCATCCAATGAGTTCCACTGTGTCAGCCAGTCAGCCAATGAGTTGGGACTTAGGACAGGACCCACAGCAAACAGTCTATTTCACAGCAAACAGAATCTGTTTCCTCAGCAAACAGAGTCTATTTAAACAGCACACAACAGCAAACAGTCGACAGAGTCTATTTAAAAAGTGTCTCTATGAACTACAGCAAATAGAACTCATGACCAAAACTGCAGTAACGTCTCCCAATAAAAGCAGGGGGATTTCTCCAGAAAAATGCAGTGATTGGAGGATAGTTACATAATACAAATTGATTATTTCTCCAGTAAAATGCAGTGAGCGGAGGATAGTTACCTACAAATTATGTGCGTAAAATCAATTTCAGTCACTGACAGCAGTGCAGGCTCCAGGCGTGATTGACGGGGGAATTACCCAATCATCTCCTTTCTGGCCAGGAATGGTAATGTCAGTAAATGCAGCTATCATTTTAACGAGCGCTGGAACTTTGAACAAACCTGGGAGTCAAACCGCAGTGCCCCAACATGAGAAAACATGCAACTGACAAGCAATGTACTGTAACTAGCCTAAAGTTTATTTTCCCTTTGCTTACCACCAGCTGTGAATGCTCCCACATCAGTTGTCAATATGTCAGGGGTGGGAGTACCCAATAAATTTTGGTCATTTCACAGCAGAATTAAAATTAATTAGTCAGGTAGCACAGAGTGGTTGGATAAGGGTTTGCGTGCAAACTTACTTTTGTCAGCTTGGCTCAGTTGGTAGAACTCATGCCTGCAACTTTGAAGGTTATGTGTTCGAGCCCCATTGCAGGATTTAATCATATAATCCAGGTTGACAATCCAGCGCATGTACTGAGGGAGTGCAGCATTGTCAGAGGTGCCGTCCTTCAGACATCAAACCAAGACTCCTCTGTTAGTTTAGGTGGGTGTTAAAGATCTGATGGCAGTATTCGATGCCCTGGCTAATGTTTCTCCCTTAACCAACATTAGGAAAAACTATTTAATCTCGCTATTGTTTATGGGACATTGTCGTGAGCAAAATGACTGCTTCATCTGCTTATAAACCACAGTGACTGCACTTCACTTTGAGACATTTCTGAGAGGTTTGATAAGCCACTCTATAAATGTAACTCTTTCTTTCCAGGAGTGATCAATGGGCAGCAATCAGCAACAGGAACCCTTGGTGATTTTCCCTCCCTTCTCAGCCCAGGCATATTGAGGACAATTGCAGCGTTCCAACGTCACCCTAACTACGACTGAACTTCAAACATTCCCGGTTTCTATGGCTCAGTTCCGTTCCCATGACAACTTCCATTTACCTGGCCCTTCTCAGATAGCTGAACATCTCAGAGTGTTTAACAAGCAGGAGAGGTAGAGCAAGAAGTGAAGAAATTGGAGGAGGGGAAGGAAGACCAAAGGTATTACATTACATATTACATAGAATTTACAGCACAGAAACAGGCCATTTGGCCCAACTGGTCTATGCTGGTGTTTGTGCTCCACACGAGCCTCCTCGCACCCGACTTCATCTAACGCTATCAGCATGTCCTTCGATTCCTTTCTCCTTCATGTGTTTATCTAGCTGCCCCTTAAACGCATCTATGCTATTCACCTCAACTACTCCATGTGGTAGCGAGTTCCCTACTTTCTGGGTAAAGAATGAAAAAGTATGGTCAAAGAGATGGTATGAGGGAGGTTTAAGGGCAAGAAGAGAGGTAGTAAGGCAATATATTTATCCAATGAGTCTTTAGTGCATAGGAACATAGGAACAGGAGTAGACCATTCAGCCCCTTGAGCCTGTTCCGCCATTCAGTGAGATCATGGCTGATCTGTATCCTAACTCCATTTATCCGCCATGGCTCCAAATCCCTTAAGATCCTTGGCTAGCTAGTATGAAATTGTTATCGAAATGACAAGATCTTATTTGGTTCTGATAGTTATATATTACATTTTCACATTCACTAGCAATGATATGTTTGCAAATTTTAAATCTGCAGAGTCCCACTTTTACATTTCTCTGCTAGGTAGGCAGGTGCTAGAGACAGTTAACTGTGAAACCAGTTCCGTTCTGGTGCCGTTTTCCTTGAGCTCGGGCAGGGGATGTCAGTTTCAGGAACGTGGGATATTTGTGCTCCGTTCTTCGCTCCCGGGATTCTGCCAATCATATACCCAGAACTCAGGGGTTGAGAGCAGGGACAGCAGCGTTGGTACTCAAGACATGCACAAACTTCACTGCGGAAAATCCCAAACTATTTCTTCTTGGATTCATCCATTCTGAAGATACTTAGCAGGTCTGCCCCATGCATCTATTTACACAGGAAGTTGCTATTTATGGGGCAGTGCGATTTAACGGTAAGGAAAGACTCAATGGTCCACAATAAACTCTCCCATGTATTAACTAAAATACAACCAACACACCAGGTCATATTTCTTCATCACATTTTCAGGCTGGACCCATAGGCACTGTTCATAACATGTTTTTTCTAGAACCTTACTTAGAATCGTAGAAGCATACAGCTCAGAAAGAGGCCATTTGACTGGCTCTTTGAAAGAGCTTTCCAATTAGACCCACTCCCCTGCTCTTTTCCCATAGCCCTGCAAATTTTTCCTTTTCAAGTATTTATCCAATTCCCTTTTGAAAGTTACTTTCTGCTTCCACCGTCCTTTCAGGAAGTGCATTCCAGATCATAACAACTCGCTGTGTAAAAAAAAAATTCTCCTCATATCCCCTCTGGTTTTTTTTGCCAATTATCTTAAATCTGTGTCCTCTGGTTACTGACACACCCACCAGTGGAAACAGATTCCCCTTATTTACTTTATCAAAACCCCTCATAATTTTGTTAAATCTCCCCTTAACCTTCTCTGCTCTGAGGAGGACAATCCCAGCCTCTCCACATAACTGAAGTCCCTCATCCCTGGTATCATTCAGTTAAATCTCCTCTGCACCCTTTCCAAGGCCTTGACGTCCTTCCCAACGTGCGGTGCCCAGAATTGGACACAATACTCCAACGAGGCCTAACCACTGATTTATAAAGATTTGGCATAACTTTTGAACTTCTCTCCTTTACAGTAATATTAAGGAAATTATGCTTCCTAACTGACAGGAGCTCCTAGCCATTATTTAGAAGTCCGTTTTCCTCAATAAAATCCATGAAAAGACACGGACTGCTTTCCATTCAAAATAATTCACTTTCCTAAAGGGAGAACTAATTTCTCCTTGAAAAAAGTGACTGTTCTTACTTGTAGAATAAAATACAAATGGCAGTTGGTTGGCAGGTTGTGCTGCAAAAATGCATGTTTTTGCATCTCTCAACTTGAGGTCACATTGAGTACAGGCAGTGGAGGATTCGGGACGAAGGGCATTAAATTGAACCGTCTTCATGAGATTCCCGATGGATTATAGTCCACAGCGTAAAGCTGCCCTCAAAATGTGTCACTGCTTGGCACAGACTCAACAATTTTCAACAGTAAAAAGTTTAACCCTATCACTTGCAGGTCCTGTTAGAAACCAGAGGTCATTTCTTTCTTGCATTTTTGTCTCTTACTCTCCTCAAAGTATTGACTTGTATTGGGGTACAGCTCCACGGAGTGCCAGTAACCTTGCAGTGCTTCATCTAGTATCATAGTATGTTACTGCACCGAAAGAGGCCATTCGGCCCATCATGCCTGTTCATGAATGAGTGTCAGCAGCCTATTTGATCAAGCAGGGTCAAAGCCAATTCCATCCATACTCAACATCTACATTTGTGCACTTTCTAGCAGCGGTCACTGATTAGTGAGCAAGACTAGATTGATTCCTGGGATGAGTGAATTGTCCTATGAGGAGAGATTGAGTAGAATGGGCCTATGCTCTCTGGAGTTTAGAAGAATGAGAGGTGATCTCACTGAAACATATAAAATTCTGAGGGGGCTTGACAGGGTAGATGCGGAGAGGCTGTTTCTCTTGGCTGGAGAGTCTAGAACTAGAGGGCATAGTCTCAGGACTAGGGGTGGGCGATTAGGACTGAGATGAGGAGGAATTTCTTCACTCAGTGGGTTGTGAATCTTTGGAATTCTCTACCCCAGAGGGTCATGGATGCTGAGTCGTTGAGTATATTGAAGACTGAAATCGATAGATTTTTGGAGGCTAAGGGAATGAAGGGATATAGGGATAAGGTGGGAAAGTCAAGTTGAGGTTGAAGATCAGCCATGATCTCATTAAATGGCGGAGCAGGCTCGAGGGGCCGTTTGGCCTGCGCCTGCTCCTATTTCTAATGTTCTAAGAGCTAGAACCATGGCTGATTTCCCTCCCCCCCCTCCCACCCCAAGAGCACTGAGGTCAAGTCTAGCAGCATGTTGCTGCCCCGGCTGAAATGAGCTAATTCAGCACAGACCGAGGATTGACCCTGCAACTCACTGGTACATACGGCTTAGTACAGACCCCACTGCTTATAACGGGCGCATTGGTGTCAACGCAATTTGCTCGCTATACGGGGTGGCCGGTGTAACCTGGCGGCTAAGATCCTGGGGGTAACAGGCAATGCAGCGAGGCATCGCGCTATCCTCTGACACTTTTGCCACTTCAGCACGGGTCCGTTTTCCGGTAAAGGATACAATGAACTTGGTTTATTAGAGTGATATGAATGTAGATTCATTAAAACGATTCTGGGTATAAACTGTTCTGATTGTGTATTTATTCAGATAATATATCGAAGCCAACCTTGTCTCTGTATCCACCCTATGCAGTGCATCTAAATGGAGAGTTAGTAACCTTTACTTGTTGCTGTCAGTGTCCCCTCACAAGGCATCATTATTACAGAGGTCAGGATGTATTCATGGACATGGAGCCTACAGAAGGACAGTGTGAGACCTGTTTCTCTTTTAAGGTAGTGCTGCACTATCAAAGTAAGCGCACTTTAACAAGGTGCAAAAAGCTGCTTTAACTGTCCGAAATAGTCGGCGCGCTTAATACAGTTTAAGTGCCGCCTTTGTAATTGACGCCTATGGTAATGGCAAATGGTAAGCGCCATTTGCCCGATATAGGTGTCTATCCGGGATAAACAGGGGCAGTGTAGGTAGTGGGGTCTGTACTGCATTGGGAAATGCCTTTTCTGCAATAGGCCATTGAAAGAGCTCACACTAATAGAGTAACAGCAACCCATTGTCTCAAAATTGTAAGCTGATTTCAATCACAATATATTGTTTTCCAGAAACATATACTTTGCTATTGGAATTGGTTAGCCACAAAAATGAACTGAGTGACTCTCAAAATGGATCAGAGCATTTTGAAATGGTAGACCGGCTTCTTTTCAGATGGACCAGATCCACACCGCAATGGACTACAGTCCTGTTGTGGTAAGGTTGCTTCCCATTCAAGGATGGGCTGCTTTTGTTCCAACAAAAAAAAGGGCTTGTTCCAAACCATAATGGACAGCTCTCTTGCCAAGACGAATTGTATCCTTATCAAGTTAAACAAGCTCGTACTGCAGTGTACTGATTCCTCATGATAATGGTTGGCTCCCGATCCAGATAGTTTTGGTTTGGCATCTTAACTGAAGACAGAAAATGGTGGAATGTGCTCAGGGAAGGTCAGCAGCTGAAAGAACGGAGATAGGTTAACGTTTTCAGGTGGGATTCACCCTCAGAAGCATTTATTGGAAAACTGGTTTCAATGGTCTCAATCTAACATCGTTTTTTTCCTCCTGAAAGAGCAGCTTGCTGCCAAAGAAAGACTCAATTCCTGTACCACAATAATATTATGTTTTTCATAAAAAATATGGATTGTTTACTGTTGTGCTGGATTGCTTCCCTATTAAAAGGAATTTGTTTTCCTGTGAAATTACCATAGCTCACTTCCCCACAAAAATACAATCTTTGTTGCTGTTTCACCATCAATTCTTGTCTCAATTTTCTTGTCAAACCCACCTCATCCAAAAATGCATTTAAAAAGGACTCATCCCCACAAAACCAGCCTGGTCTCTTGAGAGAAAAAAAACAGACTGCTCATCGAATCAATTGTTATCCTTTTGATGGTTTTGGCCTTTCGACCTTTACGGGATTGGGGTTCAAATCCAGACCAGACTGTCGGGATGAACACCTCCCCGACTGACTACAAGGGTCCCGTGTAAAATAAGTTGAAACAATCCAGTTCCTGGTGTACAACACTGAACTGCCCTTAAACTAGGGTTGCTAACCCTCTAGGATTGTCCTTAATTAAATATTAATCACCTGGACCCTGCTGTGAACAGCCGGGAAGAAAAATCATAGGGGCATTTAAAAAAATTGTGTGTTTTTTTTCATTTTCTTTGAACACATTTGTTTATTTGATATAAAAATATTGGAGATGGGGTAAAAAAAAATACTGTTTGATTGGGTGGGGTGGTTGGCAGCCGGAGGTCATATGATGAAACCTCCAGGAATATGTCCAGTTTGAGTTGGCAACCCTACCTTAAATAGGTGCACATTGGAAATCTCATTCAGAGAGGTCATAGGATGGCTATTATGAGAAATTGAAAAATTTAACATTGGCGCAGTTAGTGACACACTTCTGAGGCGGGGACTGATGCACATTGTTTAATTACATATAACCATTCTATATCTGACCTGACAGTACTTCACGTTGACACTGGATGCCTAAAATGTAAATCCCGCCCCACAGCATTAACAAAATCGAAAGTGTTCTGTTCCTCAGCACTAACACCTACTATTGGTGGAAATAAGATGGCTCATGGAACCAGGTGTTTTAGTTTCTTGTGGGGAGAAGCTCCAATGATGTACCCAGACAACACAGTGCCATCAAAAAGAAAGACATGCTTTCATATAGTGCTTTTCACAACCTCAGGCTGTCCCAAAGTTGTGGCTCAGTTGGTAGCACTCTTACCTCTGAGTCATAAAGATGTGGGTTCAAGTCCCACTCCAGGGATATGAGCACATAATCCAGGCTGAAACTCCCATACTAGTACTGAGGGAGTGCTGCACTGTCAGAGGTGCCCTCTTCCAGATGAGATATTAACCTGAGACCCTATCAGCCCTCCAGATGGATGTAAATGATCCCATGGCACTATTTGAAGAAGAGCAGGGGAGTTTCTCCCCAGTGTCCTGGCCAATATTTATCCCTCAACCCACATTACCAAAAGCAGATTATCTGGTCATTATCACGTTGCTGTTTGCAGGAGCTCAATGTGTGAAAATTGGTTGCCGTGTTAACCTACATTACAACAGTGACAACACTTCAAAAAGTACTTCATTGGCTGTTAAGCACTTTGGGATGTCCCGAGGTCGGGAAAGGCGCTATATAAATGCAAGTCTTCTTTCTTTATTTAATGTCAGACCTACAGGACTGCTATCCTGCAGCCCCAAGAGAAAATACTGATTGCTTTGACCATGACACTTTAGATCATCCAGAATCCCAAATGCTTCAGTATTACTGCAATTTAGCTATCACCCGTTGAGTAGCTCCTTGTGTACACTTACACGTGATACAGCAGGTACATTTTCTACGGCACTGCATAGCATTTAATCCAAGTCAAGTTCTCCCCCCACCTCCTCACCCTAGCTCGATTATGTTACGGTGATAAACAAATAGTCATTGAACCTTACAAGGTCTCGACAGTACATTTTCTTGTATTCCCTGAAGAACATGGGATTGAAGTCATAAAACTAGCAGAAGTGATTAAATGTTACAACCCAATGCCTCAAAATATACCGAAATGCATAAAATGCTGTACACAACCCATGAAATCAGTGTGCAGGGAGTCCCACAGGATTTTCTACTCTTAAGTTTTCCAGAATTGCATCTGAAACTTATTTCAGTGTAATAGCCCTTGCAGTATCCATGGTTTGAAGCACAGCTTGCTTTCGTTATGCTCAAGAATGTCCGCACTTTAGGTACAAGAAGCATAATCGCCTTGTTGTGTGATATCTTGATCTGAAACAGGTTGTATTCAGCACTACTGTGTTGACTATGCCATGTCTTTCTTGTTTGCTGAAGGCAAGGTTCCCCAGTTCTTTTTTTTTTCTCCACCCCTTCGCCATTCCTGGTCTCTACATTGCCATCCACCGTTCCTGGCCAAGATTGAAGGTCACCTGCTCCCCACCAAGCACAGTTGAAGATCACCAGGAGCGTACGAGAGCGGAAGAGGACAATTCTCCCTTCCAGGGTGAATGGAACATTTTCCCCCGAGTCTGCATGGAGAATTCCAGGCTCAAGTGTGGTTAGGTTCCCTCCACTCTATGGGGGAGGATTTGTGCCGTGTGCCGCGTGTAATGAGATTGTAAAGATATTTATAAAAAACGAGTTTATGACTTTGTTACACACAGAGCACAAAGGAAATCATCTCATGGACATTATTTATCCCTCAACCAACATCACTAAAACAGATTATCTGGTCATTATCATTGCGGTTTGTGGGGCCTTGCAAATTGGCTGCCGTGTTTCCTACATTACAGTGACTACACTTCAAAAGTACTTCATTGGCTGTAAAGTGCTTTGAGACGTCCTGAAGTCATGAAAGACGCATTAGAAATGCAAGTTTTTTCTTTCTTTCCATGTGACTTAACCACAACAACTTAAATTTCTACAGTACCTTTGACGTAGAAAAACATCTAATTGTGCTTCAAAAGCAAAATACAGCAGACGCTGGAGACCCGAAATAAACACAGAAAATGCCGGAGAAGCTCCTCAAGCCAAGCAGCATCTGTGGAGAAAGAAAGAGTTAATGTCTTAGGGCGAAGACCTAACTGTTCTGACGAAAGGTCTTATACCTGAAAGGTTAACTCTGTTTCTTCCTCCACAGAGGCCGTCGGACTTGCTGAGCTTCTCCAGCATTTTCTGTGGTTATTTTATATCTGACTGTGCTTCAGAGGTTGGGATCGGACCCAAGCAGCAGATGGGGAAATTAGGAGAGGAAGCTGAAGGTGCAATTGAAGAGTTAGGCTTTAAGGAGGCTTTTGATGGCAGGAAGAGATGAAGCAAGGTGGATGGGGTTTAGGAATAGATTTCCAGGGTATAGGGAGGGGCAAGATCATTGAAGGTCCTGCCACCAGTTGTAGAACAGAAGGGTGCCACAGCAGACCAGTATTGGGAAAGCAATGGGTGAGAACAGGGATAAAGAGCTGGAGGAAGTTTGGAAAGATGAGGAGGAGTGGGGGATTTGTAGATGAGGATTTTGAAGATGATGCGCTGGGGGACAGGAAGCCAGTGAAGGTCGGCAAGCACAGGGATAATGGGATTGCAGACTTTAAAGAGCACCTCCTGCAGCAGGTGTCCAACCCATGGCCCAAATCCAGCCTTACCTCTCAATTATATCCAGCCTGTAGACCTTTGCATTTTGATCCCTCCCTCTGACAAAAACTGCTGGTGGAATTGTGGTAATACACAAAAAAAAAATCACAGACGTGCTACTGTCTTTCTCAGCAGGAAAGGAATTGGATTGACAAACAGGTCCTGCTCTCACTATTGACACCTGAATATTAATCCTATGTGCCTCTCCCCTACGAAGCTGGTGCAATCCAATGGCATATGAGTTCATTACTATTACATTTAGATTAATAATGGAAGTACCACCGAGTCCTACTATTACCCCTCCCCCCAAAACATCCCAAACTACATGAAGTTACTAAGAGACAGATAAACTTCAGCATTATCACTGCTGGAATTACCTAATAAAACATTGTCTTAGTACAGAATGTTGGAACATTTTTTGACTGACTGAGGTTGAGGATGGTGTGGGGATAGCATCCATTCTGCCCAGGAAGTCTCCCTAAAGTTCATTCCCAACACTCGCTAAATCTGTCATTAAAAACACACACTATGAGAGTGCAGTAAAATGAGAATCAGAGAGGATTCTTTTGCTTCTTGGCGGATTTTGGAAGATTACAGCACATCTGGAGTTTATTGACAAAATAACCCTGCTCAATAAACATTTTATAGAACATCCTGCTTCTATTATATTAACTACATTGCAAACTTGGGAGGCTGTTAGCTCTGGACACCCTGAGTCAGAAAAGCATTGTACTGCTGCCAATCAAACTGCTGCAAGAAGCAACTCGAACCTGTAAGTCAAATTGTAGGTACTTACTGCCATTCATAATGTGGGAGAGAATCCGTGCTCTGAAATAAAAGGCTTCATAAGTGTTTTGTTGCCATTCTCTGGCCTGACCCACATTGGCTCCCAGTCTGGCAACATCTCGATTTAAAAATTCTCTTCCTTGTTTTCAAATCCCTCCATGGCATCGCTCCTCCCTAGCTCTATAACCTCCTCCAGCCCCACAACCCTCCGAGATCTCTGCGCTCCTCCGGTCCTGGACTCTTGAACAGCTCCGATTTTAATCGCTCCACCATTGGCGGCCGTGCCTTCAACTGCCTCGGCCCTAAGTTCTGGAATTCCCTCCCTAAACCGCTCCACCTCCCTCTCCCCCTTTAAGATGCTCCTTAAAACCTACCTCTTTGACCAAGCTTTTGGTCACCTGTCCTAATATCTCTTTATGTGGCTCGGTGTCAAATTTTGTTTGATAATCGCTCCTATGAAGTGCCTTGGGACATTTTACTTTGTTAAAGGCGCTATATAAATGCAAGTTGCTGTTGTCTTCAGCAAGGAAACCTGGCCGCATGCTTGATCTGTTCCATAAAGTCTGCCGAGGAAAGTTCCTCCGATGGTTTAGTGCTCTGGTACTAAGCCACAAAGACCAGGAAGTCCCCAGGTCGCATCGCTGCTCTGTACAGAGTTTGCTGATCTCAGCTGAGGTGATGGCAATGGAGCTACAGTAAATGGTCTCATCATCCTCGTGCTAAGGGTGCACAGGGAAATCAGCTATGATTTTCCCTCCTGTGACCCTGTTGGACAATGCATAGCTGGTGAGGAGCGGCATGCTCATTGTCAAAGCTGGTACATGAAGAATGCAGTAGAAGGAAGTTATTCCCATAGGACCATGCATCGTGAGTCAGTACTTTTGGGACATAGAGATGGAGGTAAAAACATTATTTTTAAAAGAACAAAAAAACATCAGAAATGCTTGTTGAGTATCAGAATTATGGACATAGGAACAGGAGGAGCCCATTCAGCCCCTCGAGCCTGTTCCATCATTAAATTAGACCATGGCTGATCTGTACCTCAATTCCATTTACCAGCCTTAGCTCAATATCGCCTTGATACCCTTACCGAACAAAAATCTATCAATCTCAGTCGTGAAAGCTTCAAGTGTCTCAGCATCCACAGCCTTTTGGGTGAGAGAACTCCAGATTTTTACCATCCATTGTGTGAAAAAAGTGCTTCCTGATTTCCCTCCTGTATGGCCGAGGTCTAATTTTAAGATGATGTCCCCTTGTTCTTGATTCCCCCACCAGAGGAAATAATTTCTCCGTATCTATTCACTTCACTATCCTGTGATCAAACTAAACAAGCACCAAATGCAAAAACTGTCTTTATGCATCATCCTTTCACCTCTAGCCCAATCTAGCTCAACTCAATGAGAGACGATGAAAGTTGAAGGTCTCGCTTAACCAATGTCAAACTAGTTGCTAGTGGGCACGGACTCCCAGCACAAAACTACCTCTCATGAGGCACTAATTTGAAGTAAATTGGCAATATCGGTCAGAGAGAACATAAGCAAAGCCAGTGTAGGGAATGGGAAGGTCACACTGGTGCAAGAAGAGCTGCTCCATTGAGTTTAAGGCTGAGCTACATAGCTGGGGTGCAGCAGAAAGAACTTATGTTGAGAATGGGTGGCTGAGATGGGAACATTTTCCATTTGCCAGCTGTAAAATCTCATAAAGCACAAAAATAAAATTACAACAAGAGGCACAGCTGCTTTAACAGTGGAAATTACAGAATGTACAGTCACCTGTTATTAAGACTTCCATAACCACAAAATCCAGCAACCTAAATATTTTCCATAAATTCGGACTGTAACTCCAACCACTAATAAAAACCACCTGCAGGACAATACCACAGCCACTCATTTTCCTTCCTGCTGAAAATGTTTCCCACTAGGCAACCTGTGACTAGTAACTGTTGACATGTTAATGAGAGACAATCAGCAACAGCACTACTTGGCTCAGAGACTGTAGAGAGCAATTACTGCAGTGAATGTGTGGAGAACAGGAGCACGGCAGTGTCCTAAGATGATCCCATAAAAAAAAAAGCAAGACTTGCATTTATGTAGCGCCTTTCAAGACCTCAGGACGTCCCAAAGCGTTTTACAGCCAACAAAGTACTTTTTTTTTTGCAGTGTAATCACTGCTGTAGGAAACACAGCAGCCAATTTGCGGACAGTAAGATCCCACAAACAGCAATGTGATGATGACCAGATCATCTGGTTTTTTTAGTGCTGTTAGTTGAGGGGCAAATATTAGCCAGCACATGGGGAGGTCTACCCTGCTCTTCTTTGAAAAGTGCTGTGGGATCTTTTACGTCCGCCTGCAAAGGCAGATGGGGGCTCGGTTTAACGTCTCATCCGAAGGACGGCACCTCCAACAGTGCAGCACTCCCTCAGTACTGTGCTGAAGTGTCAGCCTAGATTTTGTGCTCAAGTCTCTGGAGTGGGACTTGAACCCACAGCCGCCTGACTCAGAGGCTGGAAGCGAGAGTTATTCTAACTCCCGGCACGTGACTCCCACTCAGCTGGGAGCATCCGCCAAAAATAAACATAGCTGGCTTTGTCAGTGCAGCGGCAGTGGACGGCCAGTTGTTGCAAGACTCTCCATCTCTGGTTGATCCCCGGAACTTCTATGCTTGTGGCTGTACATCATGGTGCGAATCCACACCCATTACAGACGTCAAGTGTCAGCCATTACTGACATCACAAAGCCGTTACATTGCACTTGCACACTGGCCAGTGTAACAAAAACTCATACTGACACAGATTGATTGGGTGCTGCACTGTCGAAGGTGCCGTCTTTCAGATGAGATGTTAAACCGAGGCACCGTCTGCCCTCTCAGGTGGATGTAAAAGGTCCCATAGCTCTTCTTTGAAGAAGAGCTGGGGAGTTCACCCAGGTGTCCTGGGGCCAATATTTATCCCTCAACCAACATCATTAAAACAGATTATCCGGTCATTATCTCATTGCTGTTTGTGGGAGCTTGCTGTGCACAAGTTGACTGCCGTGTTTCCTACATTACAACAGTGACTACACTTCAAAAGTACTTCATTGACTGTAAAGCGCTTTGGGACATCCTGAGGTCGTGAAAGGTGCTATATAAATGCAAATCTTTCCTTTTTTGTTTGTATCAGTTCACCGAGCTCAGGCTGAGGCGGGGCCTGAATTGATGGCCGTGGCCTGAAATTGACAAGAAGATCCTTCGGAAGAGGAGAGTGCAACCTTCAGTTTTTATTTTAACCCACAAATACAGTGGTAAACGTTTCCAGCTGTGCTACAGTCCCCTTGTTTTGACTACATTTATTTTAAATATCTGAGACACTACAACAAGGCTGGGATATGTTGTAAAGAATGTTGTGTTGGCTGCGTGGCTTTTCGTTCCAAGATTGCTTTTATCTGGGTCAACAAAATGGCTACAGTTTCCCTGGAGGAGTTTTGCTGCTCAGTTGATGTAATCATGGGAACAATCCCTCCCCAAGGTCCTCCTCCTTCTTGGCATTTGTTTCTGTCTAATATACTTACAGAAGAATTTTGTACAATTTTAAAGGGGGTGCAGGAACTGAGAGACCTGGGGGTTTATGTACACAATTTTTGAAGGTGACAGGCCAAGTTGAGAAGGCTGTTGAAAAAGCATATGGCTTTATAAGCTGAGGCTTAGAGTACAAAAGCAAGGAAGTTAAACTAAACTTTTATAAGTCACTGGTTAGGCCTCAGCTGGAGTGTGGTGTCCAATTCAGGGCACCACACTTTAGGAAGGATGTCAACAAGGCCTTGGAGACGGTGCAGAGAAGATTTACCAGAACGATACCAGGGATGCAGGACTTCAGTTATGTGGAAAGACAATTGTTCACTTTGGAACAGAGATGGTTAAGGGGAGATATAATAGAGGTGTTCAAAATTTTGAGTGGTTTTGATAGAGTACATAGGGAGAAGCTGTTTCCTCTGGCAGGAGGGTCAGTAACCAGAGGACACAGATTTAAAGTGATTGGCAAAAGAACCGGGGAGAGATGTGGAGACTTTTTTTTTAACGCAGCGAATTGTTGTGATCTGGAACACACTGGCTGAATGAGTGATGGAAGCAGATTCAATCGTAACTTTCAAAAGGGAATTGGATAAATACTTGAAAAGGAAAATTTTGCAGGGCTATGGGGAAATTGCAGGGGAGTGGGACAATATTGCATAGCTCTTTCAAAGAGCCAGCACAAGCACGACGGGCCAAATGGCCTCCTTCTGTGCTGTATGATTCTACGATAAGAAAGGAAGTGCAGGAAACAATCACTTTCTCAAAAAAGTGTCCCCTTGTTGTTAGGATCTATAGCTTTTTAAAAAAAAATGTATGAAAGAAGTTTAGACGTCCTGAAGATTTTGATTTCGTACAGAGCACGTAGTGTATTACACATTCCACTGTCCTCTCAGGTAAAAGCAGTGATAGCCATATGCAGTTATACAATTCTGCACAAAGAGACATTCAATTCCTGGAGGCAGATAACAGATGAAAAGATGAGATTTCGGGCTGTTGATGGTCTGTTAAACAATTCACAAAGATTGAAAAGAGTTGGAGAAATGGGTGAGGTAAATCGAGGATGATGTCAAGCTTGGGTTTTTAGAAGTCTGTAGGTTGATACCACATTTGGTCCAATTTAAATTTTCTAATGGGCCAACATTGTTTCATATTTCACTTACTTGGGCAGGGTATTCTGATATTCTCACTCTGAGAGGCGTCAGCCTAGGCACAGTTGGTCGCACTTTCACATCTGAGTCAGAAAATCATGGGTTCAAGCCCCACTCCAGAGACCTGAACACATAATAAAACGCTGACACTACCGGTGTGGTACTGAAGGAGTGCTGCTCTGTCGGAGGTGCCGTCGTTTGGATGTGACATTATATTGAGGCCCCGTCTGCCCTCTCGTGGATGCAAAAGATCCCATGGCACTATTTGAAGAAGAGCAGAGGAGTTCTCCCCAGTGTCCTGGCCAACAGTTATCCCTCAACAAACATCACCAAAAGCAAATTGTCTGACCATTTATCTCATTGCTGTTTGTGGGAGCTTGCTGTGCACAAATTGGCTGCCACATTTCCCTACATTCCAACAGTGACTCCACTTCAAAACAACTTCATTGGCTGTGAAGCATTTTGGGATGTCCTGAAAGGTGATATATAAATGCAAGTAATGTTCAAACAAAACCCAATAAAACATGTTAAATCTCCCATAGACTTGCATAATGCAAACTCTATTCTCAGTACCATTTAATTGGGCCTAATAACAATAAACTCCACTCAACACATCGCAATGTGAGTCAAACAAATTTAATTTTGATAATAAAAGCAACTCATAGCTTTATTATGAAAGCAAAACCGCAGCTTTTTTTTCCCTTTTATTGCTTATCGTAAAGAACATAAATGATTTAGTTTGTAAATCTGGCTCAAAGCAGATCCTCATGTGGCCGTCCACAGACTCAACAGTTCATAAATTAAGCATGGTTTCACGGATCCATCAAAATAACATTTCTGAGAAATCCCCTCTGATTCAGGTGATGGATTTAATTATTTTCTTGTGAACTGGTGGTCAGCTTCAAGGGAGGATAAACCATACCAGGGGAAAAAATTGTGTTTAGTGCAACAATTGGGCTGATGACTACCGAAAACTCTGCTAACTACAAAATGTGGTTGTGAGAAACACAAGGTCATTTTACACCTGTAAAATAAAAGCCTCAAAATAGCTTTATATGAACTTGGGAGTGAGTTACAAAGCAGAGATTCAACTAAGTGGCTCTCTCGATGTCAACAAACCCAGGAGTGAAACAGATGTTGAAAGTCAGCAGAGTCCCAAAGGAGTATAGAGGCACTGGAAAAGGTGCAAAAAAGATTTACAAGGATGATACCAGAACTGAGAGGTTAGAACTATCAGGAAATACTGAACAGGCTGGGGCTCTTTTCTCTAGAAAAGAGGAGGCTGAGAGGTGACCTAATAGAGGTCTTTAAAATTATGAAATGGTTTGATAGGATAGACATGGAGAAGATGTTTCCATTTGTGGAGGATGTCCAAAACTAGGGATCATAAATATAAGATAGACACTAATAAATACAATAAGGAATTCAGGAAAAACTTCTTTACCCAAATTGTGGTTATAATGTGGAACTTGCTACCACATGGAGTAGTTGAGGCGAATAGCATAGATGCATTTAAGGGGAAGCTAGATAAGTATATGAGGGAGAAAGGAATAGAAGGTTACGCTGATAGGGTGAGATGAAGCAGAATGGGAGGAAGATCATGTGGAGCATAAACGCGGCATAGACCAATTGGGCTGAATGGCCTGTTTCTGTGCTGTAAATTCTATGTAATTCTAATTCTATGAATTACTGCCTTAATCTCACTGCTAAAGAATTTGTTAGTCTTGATAATGCACGCCTGGATGCAGAGTGGGCTGGGGGGTGCGATGTTTTAGAACAGCCGTCAAGAACTGACAGCAATTATCCCCACTGCCCCTGCTCGAACATAGCTGGAATTGGTCCCTCATCTGCAATGGGGTCTCTCTCTCCCTCTTCCCCTCCACCCATCACCAATAGGGTCCATCTCTTCCCGCTGTCCCCATTCCCCTGAACACAGAGCTGCTAAAATAAATAACGAGGGAGTTTGATCATCGGACACAGCATCTACACACGCATATGGCTTTTCCTGACACATTCTTCTCCTTCACTTCCTTTCTCTGCTCCTTTATTTCTTTTCATTTCATTTTCCTCTCTCCAATTTTTTTCTCATATTCCTCGCTCTCCTTATTTGTTTCTCTAGCATCTTTCCCCTTATTTCCTGCAACATTCACACTGACATACGGGGAGGCTGTCAGTTACTGGAGGAAAGGGAAGGGGAGGAGAGGAGGGAAGGAGGGAGTGAAAGCAGACTACAGAAAAAGCAGAGTGAGAACGAAAATGATCAGGAGGTTTCGCACCATGGAAATAGCACAGACGGATTGGGAAGGAGCGGACCATGGCAGTCTCATTGGGAGATGTTTCTGCTAAAGAAAGCCACTGTGATTCCTGGGAATTGTAATCCCGGAGATGCTGAAGGACACATTTAATACAAGTTCTGACCAGTGGTTTTCAGTGGCGGGCTTGATGAGGGAAGGGAAAGAGATACACCTAGCTGGGAGGAGGGGGAGTGGGTCTACTCAGGGTTGAGGATGTTCAGAGGCATGACAGGCCACATCTTGTTGCTTATTCAAAGGAGGGGGGAGCAGAGAAAGTTGTTGGAGCCAAGTTTATGGGTAAGTTTGAGGAGGTTTTTTAATGTGTTTGTTATAAGATAAATGTTACTATTAGCAATTTATAGTGGGGTGGGTAAAGGACTCTCATAGCACCCGTATCTTGTTGGACTGTGATTACAGAGAAAGTGTTTTGTGCAATACGATTAATGAATAACAAAAAGTAGGAAATAACCAATTAGAAAGGAGACAGAAACACAACCAACAAAGAATAAGAAAACTATTCCACAGTCACAACACAGAAAACCACCACAACAGACAAGAAATGTTATCGAAGTCTGTTTTCTTACAAATAAAAAAGTGCTTTTTTAAAGGGAGGCAAAAGGAAAACAGTGAGCATTGTAAATCTGAAATGAAACCAGAAAATGCTGGCACTGATTTGAAACCCTCATCAAGAGGAAAATTGTCAGAGATAAAACCCAATGAGAAAGGCAGGAAAATTGTAAAAGAAATTAAATAGAAGAACTTCTTCACTCAATGTGATTAATGATTGAGTTGAAACAAAAACATCAAGAAAGTTCAAGATATGACCAGAACTCATAATGAGAGAGTTAGGGTACTAAGCAATGAGCTTCAATGGGCTGAATGGTCTTTCTTCACCCTTGACTTCTGGTCTAAGAAAATTGAATTTGAAACAGATGTTGAAAGCCGATGAGAACTGAATTGGTGAAAATGACATAAAATCATTTGCATGAGAATGCAACGGGGTGCGTTGGGAATTCAGGAGTGATCAAAGGTTCAGCACAGAGAAAAAGCACAGGAGACTCACACTGGGAAAATAGGTTGAGAGAAATGAGTTGAGTAATAATGGAGAAAATGCTGAAGGAGGAACTAATGAAACAGACTGACATAGTGGAAGGGAAGATGGACCAGGAGATGCTGGAACAGCAGGAATAATCCAGTATTAATAAAAGATGAATCACTTGGCCCAAAATACAACAGGATCACAAAGTGGATAGAGAAACGGTGGTAATAACGAGATGCTGCTAATCCACAGAGACTAGTTTATTGTGATGGAAGGATACAAGTTTTGGAGGAGTAAAACAAAGTAAGAGCAGTTGGGATATATCAAGTTGTAATTAAGAGGGAACTGGAGAGTTTGCACGCTACATACTTCTGGGATCTGGGTTTGTACTTAGCCCAGACTGATGGGGCAGGGTCCTACTGGAAATGAGTTCACCAGTCCCTAATGGGTGGGGAGCCACAACATGAAACTATCCAAAATTCAGCACAAATTGGAAATCTGGGTCAGAGGCACAAAGATTGGATGGTGGAGGAATGGGGAAACAGCACAATGGGAAGAAGAAATACTTGCATTTATATAGCGCCTTTCACTACCTCAGGCCGTCCCAAAGTGCTTTACTGCCAATGAAGTTCTTTTGAAGTGTAGCCACTGTTGTAATGTAGGAAACGCGGCAGCCAATTTGCACACAGCAAGATCCCACAAACAGCAATGTGATAATGTCCAGATAATCTGCTTTTAGTGATGTTGGTTGAGGGATAAACATCGGCCAGGACACCAGGGAGAACTCCCCTGCTCTTTTTCAAAAGAGTGCCCTGGGATCTTTTAAGTCTACCAGAAAGGGCCTCAGTTTTACGTCTCATCCGAAAGATGGTGCCTCTGACAGTGCAGCACTCACTCAGTACTGCACTAGAGTGTCAGTCTAGATTTTATGCTCAAGGCTCTGGAGTGGGGCTTGGAACCCATGACCTCCTGACTCAGAGGCAAAAGTGCTACCCACAGAGCCAAGGGCTGACACTGAATGGATATAATGGGGGGGCACTCTTCCGAAGTTGGAACCAAGGCATATTACTGGAACAGAGTGGAACGAGCTCTACACGGCACTTAACCCATTCTACTCCTGACCACTGAGTACTTGACGGGCGCAATCAGTAATTGGGCTCAAATTGCACCCCTAATTTTTTTTTCTTTGCGATAAAAAATATTCATTGATGTATTTAAGATGTATTTAAGAGTGGTAACTTGGTGCAGTTTTAATACAGCTGAAAATGGGTTTATCACAAAAAAACAAGCATTTTTAATAAGAGTGTCCAGTCCACCGTGGTGAGTAACCTGATTTTAAATCACTGACAATTACTTAAAAATACTATACTGAACCATTTACTATTTTCATTGGTGTAGACTAGTCAGTTTCTTAGTAAATTAAATATTTTTTAATATGTTAAAACATTCAAAACGTGCCTACTAGTGCCTGCGCGCCTAAGAAAACTAGCTTAATGTGAAGACCCTCCTCGAACAGCCGCCAACAGGTGCAATCGGCCGAAACTGGCCATCCTCGTTACTTCAAATCGGGGGGCGGGGGGGGGGGGATGTGGGGGCCGGCTTCAGGCAGGATGATTCTTGAACCAGTGCAAAAGATCATGGAAACTCGAATTACACTGGATGTAATTTACACCCGGTGCAAACAGAAATTGCTCGATCTTTTGCGCTGATTCGGCCGGATTGCGCTGATAAAACCAGTGGCAGCAAGCGGAAACGTTACCCCCTGTGTGCCTAAAATGGTGTGGAGATGCCGGTGATGGACTGGGGTTGACAATTGTAAACAATTTTACAACACCAAGTTATAGTCCAGCAATTTTATTTTAAATTCACAAGCTTTCGGAGATTTTCTCCTTCCTCAGGCAAATGCTTCAAGATCTTGAAACATTTGCCTGAGGAAGGAGAAAATCTCCGAAAGCTTGTGAATTTAAAATAAAATTGCTGGACTATAACTTGGTGTTGTAAAATTGTTTACAATTGCCTAAAATGGAACAGGGTTCCATTCTTCACTACTGGAACTTTGATCAGTACAAAAGTGAACCAAATAAAAAAAAAATATCAAATTTACAAGGAGCAATGAAAGCTGTCCAACAGAGAAAGATACTTGAGAATGGAAATGAGAGAAACAAATCGTTACCAGAGACCGCCGAAAGCTCTCGGCACAATAGGAAATAGAGCAGCAACAGAGATAAAAGTGGCAATAAAAGGAAGATTTTGGGGCTTAGAATTCAAAGGAATACAATCGGAAAAATCAGAAATGAACAGACAGCATGAGAAGAGACTAAAGAGATGTGAGGGCAGTAACAGAGGGAATTGGCAGACTCATCAGAAACTACCACAAAGCATTAAAAACTGATCAAGCAAATTCTTAAAAAGTTAGTTTGACCTATTTTATTTACTAGTGTAGCACTAAATTTAGCCACTATCAAATGTTACATTCATTTCAAATTAATTTGGAGTGTAAGCATCATATTCTGGCTTTGTACCACTTCTTCCAATTACTAACCCTCCTGCCTGACAATCTAGCTGATGAAAATATTCCTTCAGATAGCCACTTAGAGGTTGGTTAATAGGCTGTGTGCGCAAATGTTCAACTTTCAGCAAGACAGACAGCGGGAGAGGGGATGGGGAAAAAAAGGGAAAACCCAGTACATGAATTTATACAGCATGTTGGGATGCCCGGACTGCTCTGTTCAAAGCAGGATGTCTAGCTTTCTTTACAGCGAACACACTGCCATTCAAGTAATGGTGTAGCTTCCTCTCCCCTGGCTACCACATTAACGTATGTCTGTACTTTCCTTCCAAGGAGATACGGCATGCCAAAAACAGACGGAGGCCAGACAAACAAATTATTTACTACACAGCAAAATGCAATTTGCCTTGTGAAATACGCCACATATTTTCACAACGTGAATGCAAAATAATTCTTGCCGCAGACATGATCCAGCGTGGGGTGAATGGGGAAGAAGTGCTTCAGTTGCACCAAAACACGAGTACAAAAAAAATCTTGAAGAATTAAATATTTATTGACCAGGAACCATTTGATCCAACATCTCCAACTCTGGGAGTAAACATGTTGAGGGGGCTGTTTTCATTCCCGTAGAGACTGGCTTCTCAAATCTCCTCCAATCCGAACTTCTCCCCCCAGAAATTATGCTTTGCAGCTGCAATGGTTCTAATTTCTGTCCCAACTGTGACAAAACGAAAATCAGTCCTTAATCAAATCGCACAATCTCTTCAAAAGAAATCATTGGTTCAGAGGCTGCAGCCAATTGATTTATTACTTCTGTTGCTAGGGTGGAGGTCAGTTGACTTTAAAGAATCTTCAATCTTGTTAGGAGAGACTTCAAACACCTGAATGCACAATCAGCATCAAAAGTTTGAAATATATTGATAACATGAAGCATGGGAATGATGGAGGCACGATCCAACAGAGTGAATGGACAACACAAGTCAATGGAACAGAAAATCAGATGAGATGTAAAAAGGGTTGCTGATTCGCTATTGCCCAAGACCAATCTCACCCCGAGTTCCTTCCCTTACCACCTTGAAAAATAAATTAAGCAGCGCTGTTAATGTCTCTACAACCCTCAATCCCTTCTCAAGGTATTGATCCATCTCTTTTCTTGTAAAAAAAAAGGTATTAACGTACCACAAATCAACAACTGGCCTAGCTTTTCATCTTGCAAAGGAATTACAAGAAGAAAAAAAGACGGAGGTTCTCCTAGTTCGTCTGCTACCATTCTGGTAGACGCACGATACAACGATAATGGAGTTGTTGACTAATTATTGCAATCAAATCTAATATAGATGAGCTGGGAAAGAACATAGGGGCTCAGGATAATTTTACCCACATGATGTAAAGTCACACCAACGTTAACCACTTTATTTGCACTTTTTAATACTGCAGTAGACATAGGATCCATGATATGAGAATCATATATTCATCTAAAATTATTCACACTAAGCTTTGATTCTTAAAACGTTCTTCTGCAGAAAACAATGATTCGAGCAGGGGCATGGCTCCATGAGTGCTGGCCACCCTCCATTACCTCGCTCGTGTGGCCATTTATGAACCTCTGAGTTGGCAAGTCGTCGGCAAGCGACTTGACGATGGAGAACGTCACAGCCGAGCCTTGTCCTCATCCAGCGTCCGTGAACATGCACTTCCTGGCAGGAGTGACTGGACTGGATTGTGATCAGGAGAAGGGATCCGGGGCCGATCTTCCCCCTCCCGGTGGCCCAACTGTTGTGTCGCCACAATCACTCCAGCTGAGATCAACCAACTCAGCACGGAGCGGCCATTGAATCTGGGGCTGCACCACCATGTAATCAGAGGAACAGCACATTTTTAAAACTTGAAGTCAACAGTAAGGGGAGGGGGGGGACATTGCAAAATTTATGGAGCAACAAATCCAGCATCTGCAGAACCATAAATTTCCACCAGTAGCCAACATGGCTGACTTTCAGAGGAGCCAAGCTACACTTGACTGTTCCAGGAATGTAGCCTGCCTGAAAACCTGTCCATGTGGTGACATTAGCCCTTTGAAGTGGAATAACTTACAACCAAATATCGAGAAATCATTGCCTCCTGCTCTTCACACCTGTTTCTCAATCCATTGAAGCAACATCGTTTTTGATTTCCCCGTGAAATTTACAACCTCGCAGACACATCTAGGGCACATGAATTATACCTGAAAGTGACAAAAAAAAAAGACGGAGCATGCCTGGATAAAGCAGCAAAAATTCTGGGTTTGGATGTTTAAAGCTGTTTGTTTTGGCTTAACACAGGAATTCAACTTGATTGAACATGTATCTGGAACATTCCATGATCGCGATTAACGCTAATCTGCCACAACAGAGATGACTGAATCGTGAGACAATTCCGCTCATCTGGACACGCAGGCATTATAACCACAATCCTTTGTCCTGAAGTAACTGCCCGAACAGCTGTTTTATGAAAGCAATAAATTGCAGATTAAAAACAAACAGATGTGAGGGTGAATTGCTCACGTAAACCAATTGTTGCGTGTTGACTCTCATTGAAATGGTATAGTTTGGTTTATTAAACAGTTGTAATGCTAAAAGGGAGAGTCTTTTTTGATGTAATTTTTAAACTCAGATTATCTAAAGGAGAGTTATTATGACCAGGAATGTACTGCCTGAAAGGGTGGTGGAAGCAGATTCAACTTTCAAAAGGGAATTGGATAAATACATGAAAAGGAAAAAATTGCAGGGCTATGGGGAAAGAGCAGGTGAGTGGGACTAATTGGATAGCTCTTTCAAAGAGGTGGCACAGGCACAATGGGCTGAATGGCCTCCTTCTCTGCTGTGAGATTCTATGATCATCTGGCGAAGTGTACACACAATATATGATAGATAACACAACGTTGTAATCTCATCCCTCGTCATATCTGCCCCGTTAAGTGTTACACCATTGGAGGACAGAGTGGTGTAGTGGTTGGACTAACTTTTCACCTTTTAGGCTTTAGTTCAAATCAAGCTAGACTGGCGGGATGAAGCCTTTCTCCGATTACTTTTTTTTTATTCGTTCATGGGATGTGGGCTTCGCTGGCGAGGCCGGCATTTATTGCCCATCCCTAATTGCCCTTGAGAAGGTGGTGATGAGCCGCATTCTTGAACCGCTGCAGTCCATGTGGTGAAGGTTCTCCCACAGTGCTGTTCGGAAGGGAGTTCCAGGATTTTGACCCAGCGACGATGAAAGAACGGCCGATATATTTCCAAGTCAGGATGGTGTGTGACTTGGAGGGATTGTGCAGGCGGTGTTGTTCCCATGTGCCTGCTGCCCTTGGCCTTCAAGTTGGTAGAGGTCGCGGGTTTGGGAGGTGCTGTCGAAGAAGTCTTCGCGAGTTGCTGCAGTGCATGCTGTGGGTGGTACACACTGCAGCCACGGTGCGCCGGTGGTGAAGGGAGTGAATGTTTAGGGTGGTGGATGAGGTGCCAATCAAGCAGGCTGCTTTGTCCTGGATGGTGTCGAGCTTCTTGAGTGTTGTTGGAGCTGCACTCATCCAGGCAAATGGAGAGTATTCCATCACACTCCTGACTTGTGCCTTGCAGATGGTGGAAAGGCTTTGGGGAGTCAGGAGGTGAGTCACTCGCTGCAGAATACCTAGCCTCTGACCTGCTCTTGTAGCCACAGTATTTATATGGCTGGTCCAGTTAAGTTTCTGGTCAATGGTGACCCCCAGGATGTTGATGGTGGGGGATTCGGCGATGGTAATGCCGTTGAATGTCAAGGGGAGGTGGTTAGACGCTCTCTTGTTGGAGATGGTCATTGCCTGGCGCTTATCTGGCGCGACTGTTACTTGCTGCTTATCAGCCCAAGTCTGGATGTTGTCCAGATCTTGCTGCATGCGGGCTCGGACTGCTTCATTATCTGAGGAGTTGCGAATGGAACTGAGCACTGTGCAATCATCAGCGAACATCGCCATTTCTGACGGTATGATGGAGGGAAGGTCATTGATGAAGCAGCTGAAGATGGTTGGGCCTAGGACACTGCCCTGAGGCTGAGATGATTGGCCTCCAACAACCACTACCATCTTCCTTTGTGCTAGGTATGACTCTAGCCACTGGAGAGTTTTCCCCCTGATTCCCATTGACTTCAATTTTACTAGGGCTCCTTGGTGCCACACTCGGTCAAATGCTGCCTTGATGTCAAGGGCAGTCACTCTCACCTCACCTCTGGAATTCAGTTCTTTTGTCCATGTTTGGACCAAGGCTGTAATGGGGTCTGGAGCCGAGTGGTCCTGGTGGAACCCAAACTGAGCATCGGTGAGCAGGTTATTGGTAAGTGCTGCTTGATAGCACTGTCGATGACACCTTCCATCACTTTGCTGATGATTGAGAGTAGACTGATGGGGCGGTAATTGGCCGGGTTGGATTTGTCCTGCTTTTTGTGGACAGGACATACCTGGGCAATTTTCCACATTGTCGGGTAGATGCCAGTGTTGTAGCTGTACTGGAACAGCTTGGCCAGGGGCGCAGCTAGTTCTGGAGCACAAGTCTTCAGCACTACAGCCAGGATGTTGTCGGGGCCCATAGCCTTTGCTGTATCCAGTGCACTCAGCCGTTTTTTTTTTATTCGTTCATGGGATGTGGGCGTCGCTGGCGAGGCCGGCATTTATTGCCCATCCCTAATTGCCCTTGAGAAGGTGGTGGTGAGCCGCCTTCTTGAACCGTTGCAGTCCGTGTGGTGACGGTTCTCCCACAGTGCTGTTAGGAAGGGAGTTCCAGGATTTTGACCCAGCGACGATGAAGGAACGGCGATATATTTCCAATTTCTTGATATCACATGGAGTGGGTCCAACTTGAAATGAGTATGAATAGTTTTAACCCAGTTCCAAGTAGGCACCAACCTACATCACAAAACTGCCACTAATTTAGTGCTACTTTGCAATGTGGCTCAGCGAGGCCACAGAGTATCTGGTATGGGAACTAGAAAAATGCCACAATGGTGCAGTGAGTAACCTTCTGAGGTTTGGGCTGGGGCCCATCACTGTTACAGTGTAGAAGGAGCGTCCCCAGGTTTTTTCTGGGAGTGCTTGATGGTGACACCGGATGCCTGAAATGAAAAGTGTTCCATTTTCCAGCGCTAATATTCCCTCACCTTGACCGTTGCAAAAAAAAAAGTAAGTTTAAATATGTGAGAGGATGGGAGATTGCGAGTGTAGTCACTGCGATTATTATGGAGTCTTCACAGGATGACTTAACTCCATCGGCTCACCGTGTGAACTTTCAGCAAGACCTGCCACACTGGGTTGTTCCTCGGTGTTCCAGGAATTTGGGGACCTGGAAGTCCCCAGAACCATTACCATTTCTCCTCGGTGCTGGAAGGCAAAAATGGACTGGGAAATCGAGCTGTGTGTGGGAGTCGGGGCCAGTTAACAGGCAGAAATGCACTGCTCTGAAGGCTCCAATTCCGAATCTGCGAAATATGGTTTGCCCGATGCGTCTTCTGAAAATGCACTTTTATTGGAAAACCTGCAGATAGTTGTGCTGAATGTCGCATTTAGCGATCGTTTGGAAGATTCCCCGGAGATTATGTGGATGGTCGCTTGCGGACCAGTTTGCTGGGAAATTGATATCTCTCTGAAAATAGCACATGACTTCAACACACTTGATGCAGGATAAACAGCAAAGTCCAAGACCCCTAGAAACTACTTGAGAGGCAGTTTGTATCAGCTGAGGAATTCCGACTCCGACCAGACAAACTCCCGGGATGAAGACTAAAAGCTTTTAAAAATTTTGTTCAGCTAACATTTAACATTTCTGTTTTATTCCAGTGACAACACTTCTCGCTGTCCACGGTAACTCTGCTGTGTTTAGCACTATTGCCTCATTGTGGACAAATCCTACATCAGAACACTAAGAACAATTAGAAAACATCCCATGGCGCTATTTCAAAGAGCAGGGGACTGCTCCCCGGTGTCCTGGACAATATTTATCCCTCAACCCACATCTCTTTTAAAAAAAAACAAATTATCTGGTCATTATCACATTACATTGAGTTCTGATGAAAGGTCATCGACCTGATAAGTTAAGTCTGTTTCTTTCCCCATAGATGCTTCCTGACTTGCTGAGTATTTCCAGCATTTTCTGTTTTCATTTCAGATTTCCAGCATTTTGCTTCTGATCACATTACTGTTTGTGGGATCTTGCTGTGCACAGATTGGCTATCACGTTTCCTACATTGCAACAGCGACTAAAGTACTCCATTGGTTGTAAAGCAGTTTGGGACAGCCCGGGGTCATGAAAGGCGTTATATAAATGTGAGTTATTTCTTGCTATAATGGCTCCCCAAAGATTGGTACCACTGTCTGGGCTCACACACAAATAATGATTAGTCAACACATTACCTCAGGGCACTGGACATACATGAAACCAAACTTTAGAACCACAGGCTGGGCCAAGCTATGGTATTAATTGGGTTTGGCCAACAATCACTGTAAAAAAAAGACACGCTTCTATACAAAAGTAGCTTTTGCACTACTGCATCAATATGAGTTCCATGCGATTGCTTAGTAGTGGTACGGAGGAGTTTGCTAGTAGTGAAACTGTCGGTTAGATTCAGTCTGAGAGCAAACATTTCCAGCATTTTCTCCTTTTATTTAATATTTTCTAATATACATCCAGCAGAAACACAAGATGATGTCAGATGCTGGACTGAAAATCAACATGGCACGGATTGAAAGGACTAAAATTTTATGTGAAAACCTAAGGGAAAATTAATCACATTTTTTCTTAATGGAAATAAAATGAGAAGGCAAACATGGTGACATTTTTCTTTTGGGATTGCAACTGTAAGGTTATGTACTTAAAAAACAGACATATTAAAAATCCATGGTGAAGCATTTGGTCTTGGACCTACTTCAAGTCTGATTTTAACCTGATTTTAACTCCCAAGCTCCATTTAAATCCCGCCAGCCAACTTTCCACCCATTCCAGGGGGAAGCGACAGAAAAATCGCACGGCCCGGAGGTTGCCCTCCGACGCCAGGTAAGTGGCAGGATCGGCTGCCAGAACTGTGGCGTGGGTGTCTCGGGTTTGGTGGACAGGAGTCCGTCACAGAGGAGGCCTGAGCTTTACACGTGGGGCCCAGAGAAGCACTCCTGCTCCTCCTGGCCTCACAAGGAAAGTAAAAAAAAAATTTAAACTGAACAATTTTGGGCCTCTTCCAGCTCCAATCCTTTTCCCTGCTAGGTTGGCCTGACGGGAAACTCACTGCCGCTTCCCGCTCAGGCCGCCAGGTGAAATTTGTAGTCGGGTCCCAATGACATCATTGGGACCCAACATACGTATATTAAAAAGGACCCCACTGGCTTTGGGTGGGTGCATTTGCCTGAGCAGGCGAAAATTGTAACTGGTCAGCTCCCAGCAGCTGCAGGGTGGGCAAGTAACCTGGGTGATTTTAACTGCCCACCCAGTTTCCGCTGGGTGGGTAGGGTTAAAATCGCCCCCAAATAGCACTTCGCATGTTCTTTGAACCTCATTATATTGCCAGAAGGATTTTATGTCTTTTTTAAAGTTTGGGCACAAACAATGCATTCTTTTCCGTTTGTATAATAGAGTATCATTGGCGTATTTGCTGAAATTGTCCTTTGAGGGATTTGTCTCCAAACCATCAATCAGTAATTAATTTTACTTTTTCTTATTGGTGTGATATTTTCCATTTCCCAAACCAGCTCTCTTTCAACCTCACTGAGTAATATTCCTCAATAAGTGCCAAATTATGCTTCATTTCAGACGGTGAACACAAGTCATTAGGAACCGGATTTGAGACAGTCCAAGCTCATTCCACCTCCGACTCAGAATGCGACACAGAAACACTTCAACCACACCAGTCTGGGCTTCATTCAAACCCAGAGGCGAAAACAATAAGCGTTGTAAGTCATCGCCACTTCCTATCTCTGTAACTTTCTCCAGCCCTATAACTCTCCGAGCGTTCCTCCAACTCTGGGTTCTTGTGCAGCCCCTACTTCCTTCTCCCCACCAGTGGTGGCCGTGCCTTCAGCCGTCTCGGTCTTCAGCTCTGGAATTCCCCTCCTAAACCTCTACTCCTCTCAATCTCTTTCTCCTCCTTCAAAACCCTCATTAAAACTTACTTTTGTGATTCAGTTCTTAGTCTTAACATTGGGGGAATTAGGGTATTAGAGGGAGGAGCACTTGGGGAAGTTGGGTATTAGAATGATACTACCATGGGGGAGTTAGAATACTAGAGGAATGAGAAATGGGAGAGTTAGGATAGTAAAAAGTTGCTACAGTAGTGCAATTAGGGTATCTAAGTAAGGAGCAATGGGGGAGTTAGGGTACTAGATAAGCTTCAATGGGCTACATTCTCTTTTCTTGACGTTTCTTATGTTCTTGAGTTATTCAGAGGAATACAATTCTCAGGACCTAGGAATAATTGGAAATCAACTTCTTGAGATTTTCAATAATAGCCCTTAAAAATATTTTCCAGCATCCCTTGCAAATTTCCTGAAATAAAGTAACAAAACATGGTGTTTCCTTCTGGAATATTGTTACTCAAAAACAAAACACGCTCCTGAGGTTAGCTGAGAAACCTTCTGGTATCAGAGACTGTATCTCCTTCCAATGAACTCCTCTGATGTTCGCAGTCTCCACAGTTTAAGCAAAAATATCTGTTTTAAAAAAAACAGTTAATCAATAACCCCCCACAAAAGACATAAATCATAATTGTTCCTTCTGAGAGGAATGTTTGTGGAGCAATTATTGTACTGTAATTTGTATCAGAGACAAATGGTCTAATAATATTACAGAACTGCTTTAAGAATGGATCTGTAATCTTGCTCTTGGGGTCTTGCGGTATACGTCTGGTTTATATTGTGGGATGGATTCTGCAGCAAAGGGTTGACAAAGTAATTGAGTGTGGAGTCATAGTTTGTACTCTCAATGGGTAAATGTCCAGAATGGACAAACTGGGATTCTATAAACAAGGAGAGGTGCCACTCGATCAATAGATTTAAGAAGGGATGAGGGAGACCCTCGGAATACAGGACTGAGGGACGAAAATCGTCCGCTGTGGGAAGGGTGGCCACCTTTTGCCAAATCCAATACTGGACGGAGAAAGAACTGGGATGGAGGTCGAGGTTGGATTCAGAGACTGCTTGCTGATGGTGAAGATTTTTCAAGTGTCTTAACCTCGATAATTAGTGCCTCCACCTTATGAGTGACAGAAGTGAAAAGGAACAAATGCAATGTTATTTTAAAAAACAGAATTTTAGTTTCTGGTTTATATAATATAGAAATTTCCAGACAGCTCAGATAAAAATAAAATGGACAGGCCAGTCCAAAAATAGCCAGCTGACAATGCTAGCTGGTAGACGGCATACTAGTTCAAGACTGAATATGAATCCTTGTTCCAGATGTGAAGGGCACATCTGGACCCATCCAAATGTAGGGCAGAGCACCACTTTTCCCTCTTCCCGCCTTTCTTATGTTCCACGGTTGTTTATTGGGTTGGATAAAGGGTGAGAATTCAGGGATATAGCTGGAATTGCATTGAACATTTTTACCATGGTTTCTGATGATGATGGGTTCAATATCAGCCTTGTTGCATGTCTTTTGTGTAGAATAGGTTCAATCTAAAATTAATAAAAGTTAATCAAAACAGTTGCAATTTTCTGTACAGTGATTCTTACCCAGTGGTTGAGGAGGGTCCATATAGGAAACTGAGCACAAAACCACAATGTTCCAAGCCTTTAATTCAGTAAAGTGGAATAATTACACTCTCCACAAATATCACTACCCTACCCACCCTGACAGATCAGTTGCCGATAGCAGCAGGTAACTGAACCAAACAGACCAGAAACCCTTCCTATTTCTGCACAGTGTTTGACAGGGTAGACATGGAGAAGACGTTGCCACTTGTGGGGGAGACCAAAACTAGGGGGTCATAAATATAAGATAGTCACCAATAAATCCAATAGGGAATTCAGGAGAAACTTCTTTACCCAGAGAGTTTTAAGGATGTGGAACTCACTACCACAAGGTGTAGTTGAGGTGAATAGTGTAGATGCATTTAAGGGGAAGCAGATGAGGGAGAAAGGAATAGAAGGATATGCCGATAGGTGAGATGAAGAGAGGTGGAATGAGGCTCGTGTGGAGCATAAACACCGACATAGACCAGTTGGACTGAATGGCCTATTTCTGTGCTGTAAATTCTATGCAATTCCATGCAACTGGTCTCAGAATGGGCAACAGTTGGGGATGATCCAACTGACCTCAATGCTTCTGGGCTTGGGGGAGTGGGGGGAAAGAAAACACAAATAGCGAGAGTTCTCACTATTGACTGACCCCTGGAAGAAAACAGATGTGTTAACAGGGTAGTTGCAATACCCTCTCCTCCACGGTAGAATAATCTGCCTACACTCACTGAGTATCCTCACACATGAAGATGCCAACTTGAAGATACAGTAAAGGTCACCCCAAAATCTTGCAATATTACCCCCGACACCAGGGAAGATACAGCCACCGACAGACTATGATGGTGTCATGTCTGCAAGGTCGGATTGAATTAATTTGATGCTGGGAAGTTGCGAGATCTGGCTGCCAAGTGCCCGGCACACAAGGCAACTCATCTACCCACCTCATCTGGCTTCCAATGCGATATACGTGGATGTATGTGTGCGTCCAGGATTGTGCCCTTCTCCCATCAATGGCCCCCCCCATCCATAACAATTGAGACTCATCCATCGACTCAGCCATTTTCCTCCTCCTCCTCCTCCCTCCCCCCAACCTTGTAGGCTCCCCGATGGAGGCGGGAATCCCACCAAATTACCCCACAATCCTACAAAATCACATGGGGTCAGCAGCAGGCAATAGGGCCGAACCTTTTTGGGGAAAGAGAGTTGCAGGTTTCCACTACCCTTTGTGTGATTCCTGATTTCACTCCTAAATGGCCTCGCTCTAATTTTAAGATTATGCCCCCTTGTCCTGGATTCCCCCATCAAAGGAAATAGTTTCACTGTATCTACCTTATCAAATCCCTTTAACGTTTTAATCACCTTGATTAGATCACCCCTCAACTGTCTAATCTCAAGGGAATACGAGTCAAGTTAATGGAACCGGTCCTCAAAATTTAACCCTTTAAGCCCTTCTTCACAATAAGAGTGATTTACAAGTGGAATGGAGTGAAAACAAAACCTGTTGCTTTAAAATGTGGATGTGCTAATGGGGGTCAGGGGTTGTGGGGGGGGGGGGCGGGGAGAGAGGGAGGGCAAGTCTATAGGTTTGATCTGCATGGATGGGCTATGATGGGCTGAATGGCCATTCTCAATTGTATCTATCTTGTGACGCCCACTTGTCAACCGGAGCATCCTGGCTGATTTTTCCCTTCCCTCGCCCAGATTTACTGAGATCAATTGCCGCCATCCTGGCTGAGATCAGCTAACTCAACACAGGCCAGGAACCTAACCTGGGACCTGCCTGGACTGTACGGCTGTACCATGTCTGGGTATGCATTCACTGACTAAACCACCAGGGGTTACAGAAGTTAATAAAAAGAAAATCGGGCAAAGTACAAAAATGGGCTATCATCCAATTTGCGCTTTCGCACTAGACGTATTTCGACCAGTGTGTCCAGTTTTGGGTGCCTTACTCTATGAGGGACGTCAAGACAACATTCACTAAGGAGTAGTTGAGGCGAATAGCATAGATTCATTTAAGCGGAAGCTAAATAAATACATGAGGGAGAAAGGAATAGAAGGATATGCTGATAGGGTTAGATGAAGAGAGGTTGGAGGAGGCTTGTGTGGAGCATAAACACCGGCATGGACCAGTTAGGCCGAATGGCCCATTTCTGTGCTGTACATCCTATGTAATTCTATGTAAGATGATCCCAGGGGTGAGAGGCTTTAGTTATGAGGACAGACTAGTACAACTAAGGGACTTTTCTTTAGAACGGAAAAGGTTAAAGAGGAGATTTGACAGAGGAGTTCAAAATTATGAGGGGTTTTGATAAAGAAAAAAAATATTTCCACTGGTCGATGCAGCAGTGATTTAGAGGACATGAACTTAGGATCATCACCAAGAGAATGAAAGGAAAGGTTAGGAGAATTTCTTTTTATGTAGACTGTTGTTAGAATTTTGAGTGTCCTGCCAGAAGCAATGGTGGAAGCAGAATCCATGATAATTTTTCAAAGGGAAGTGAATAAATATTTGAAAAGGAACAATTTAAAATGGTATGCGGGAAAAGGTCAGGGGAATAGGACTAGATGGATAGTTTGTTCTGAGAATCAGCACAAGTGAGATGGGACAAACAGCCTCCATCTGTGTTGTAAAAGTCTATGAATTGTTATTTGTAATTTATGAAATGGCATAATTGTTCTGTGAAGCAATATAAATGTACTTGTGTTCCAGAAGTAAATTACTGGACCTATAGTGCAGAAAATGCCCGCGTTAAATGGCATAACATTAAATGTCATAATAACTGTTACTTTTGGCCAACACATCATATTAAGTCATTGCCAGGAAAAGCTGATGTGGAGCATTTAACACTGAACTGCATTCAAATACTGCGGGAAATATGCTGAGGTTCAGTGCATCAAGTAACCACAGGATTGATCTGTGTGTGGACAAATCTCCATGAAGACTAAACATTTGCGACTAATGCAGTGTAACTTTTTAATACAGGGAGAAAGCCATGTCAAATTCTAGAAGAATTTTCACAGTAATATTTAATCAGAGAGGCCTTTCATCTTGATAGAGATTATAATACCATCTGTGTTCATTTTTTTGTTCAGACTTTTCTTGCTTTTAATATTGTGACCTCTTAACAGTCGATCGCCGGGATCCAAAATATTTCTAAAGAATTGGATCTCAGGCTTTTAATATTATAAGCATAAGATCATACAATGCAAAATGCACATCGCAGTGTAAACCCTAAAGAAAGAAGGGATTGAATTCATCCCAGACAGATGGGATAAAAGTCTTGTTTCTGTGACAGCTGTTATGGGTCTTAAGTGAAGTCAGTCGGAGCAGGCTCAATCTGGTTCCCGGGGGGGGGGGACAGGAGTCTACTACATAAAACTTTCCTTTCAATTTAACTTATAATAGGAACGAGGAAGTTACTGAAGACTGGTAATTTTCCCGTTCCAATCATGTGCCAATATAGTACACCTCTAGGTTAGGTACAGGGTGATAGCTAGACTAGTGGTGCTTGAATTGTACTCAATAGCTTTGGGGAACAGGAAATATCGATGTAGAACTTCCAGTTTGGAGATGAAATAGATGCACAGAGTCCACAAAAGCGTAAGTAATCTGTGTTACATTGAGTTACATTGAAGCTACAGCACAGAAACAGGCCATTAGGCCCAACTGATCTATGCTGGAGTTTATGCTTCCTCCCTACTTCATCGGGATATCCTTCTATTCCTTTCTCCCTCATGTGTTTATCTAGCTTCCCCTTAAGTGCATCCATGCTATTTGCCTCAACTACTCTTTGTAGTAATGCGTTCCACATTCTTACCACTCTTTAGGTAATGAAGTTCCTCCTGTGAATTCCCTATTGGATTTATTAGCAACTATTTTCTATTTATGACCTCTGGTTTTGGACTCCCCCACAAGTGGAAACATTTTCTCTACATCTACCCTATCAAACCATATCATTATCTTGAAAGACCTCTATCAGTTCATCCCTCAGCTACTTTTTTCCAGAGAAAAGAGCCCCAGCCTGTTCAGCCTTTCCTGATAAAGATATCCTCTCAGTTCTGGTATCATCCTTGTGAATCTTTTTTACACCTGTCCAATGCCTCTATATCCTTTTTACAATATGGAGGTCTGTGCACAATACTCCAAGTATGGTCTAACCAAGGTTCTATACAAGTTTAACATAATTTCTTTGCATTCCTTCTATCCATCTAGAAATGAAACCAAGTGCTTGACTTGAGTTTTTTAAATGGCCTTATTAACCTGCCTCACTATTTTTAGTGATGTGTATCTGTACCCCTATATCCCTTTGCTCCTCTATCTTGTCTAGACTCTTATTATCCAAGTAGTATGTCGCCTCCTTATTCTTCCTACCAAAATGCACCACCTCACACTTACCTATATTGAAATTCATTTGCCAATTACACGCCCATTCTGCAAACTTATTAACGTCCTCTTGCATTTTGACGCATTCTTCCTTTGTATTAGCTATAACCCCCAATTTGGTATTGTCTGCAAACTTTGAAATTGTACTTCCGATTCCTGAATCCAAATTGTTAATATAAATTGTGAACAACAGAGTTCCCAGCACCGATCCCTGTGGAACACCATTTCCCACCTTTTGCCGAATAGCTATCCTTAACCCCTGCTCTCTGATTTCTGTTTTGTAGCCAACTTTCTATCCATTCTGCTACCTGTCCCCTGACTCTACGTGCTCTGACCTTAGCCATAAGTCTATAATGCGGTGCCTTATTGAAGGCCTTTTGAAAATCCATATATATGACATCTACTACATTACCCTTGTCTACTCTTTCTGTTACTTCTTCAAAGAATTGTGGAAGGAATAGACTTGATGGACGGCGTGGTCTTGTCTTTTTTTTAATTAATTCATGGGATGTGGGCATCACTGGCAAGGCCAGCATTTACTGCCCATCCCTAATTGTCCTTGAGAAGGTGATGGTGAGCCGCCCTCTTGAACTGCTGCAGTCCTTGTGATGAAGGTACTCCCGCAGTGCTGTTAGGTAGGGAGTTCCAGGATTTTGACCCAGCATCGATGAAGGAATGGCGATGTATTCCCAAGTCAGGATGGTGTGTGATTTGAAGGGAAAGTGGAAGTGGTGTTGTTCCCATGTGCCTGCTGCCCTTGCCTTCTAGGTGGTAGAGGTCGCGGGGTTGGGTGGCGCTGTCGAAGAAGCCTTGGCGAGTTGCTGCAGCGCATCCTGTGAATGGTACACACTGCAGCCACAGTGCGCCGGTGGTGGAGGGAGTGAATGTTTAAGGTGGTGGATGGGGTGCCAATCAAGCGGGCTGCTTTGTCCTGGATGGTGTCGAGCTTCTTGAGTGTTGTTGGAGCTGCACTCATTCAGGCAAGTGGAGAGTATTCCATCACACTCCTGACTTGTGCCCTGTAGATGGTGGAAAGGCTTTGGGGAGTCAGGAGGTGAGTCACTCGCCACAGAGTACCCAGCCTCTGACTTGCTCTTGTAGCCACGGTATTTATATGGCTGGACCAGTTAAGTTCTGGTCAATGGTGATGGTGGGGGATTCGGCGATGGTAATACCGTTGAAGGTCATGGGGAGGTGGTCATAATTTCTCTTGTTGGGAGATGGTCATTGCCTGGCACTTGTCTGGCACGAATGTTACTTGCCACTTATCAGACCTAGCCTGGATGTTGTCCAGGTCTTTCTGCATGCGAGCACGGACTGCTTCATTAACTGAGGGGTTATGAATGGAACTGAACATTGTGCAATCATCTGCAAACATCCCAATTCTGACCTTATGATGGAGGGAAGGTCGTTGATGAAGCAGCTGAAGATGGTTGGGCCAAGGACACTGCCCTGAGGAACTCCTGCAGCAATATCCTGGGCTGAGATGATTGGCCTCCAACAACCACTACCATCTTCCTTTGTGCTATGTATGACTCCAGCCACTGGAGAGTTTTTCTCCTGATTCCCATTGACTTCAATCTTACTAAGGCTCCTTGATGCTACACTCGGTCAAATGCTGCCTTGATGTCAAGTGACAACCTGTCTTGTTTCAATTGTTTATGATATTATATAATTACAAAAAATGACCAACCTGCAATGATCCTTCAATAGCCAAGTTTGGCGGTTTACAGAATCATACAGCACAAATGGAGGCCATTTGGCCCATCGTGCCTGTGCCGGCTCTTTGAAAGAGCTATCCAATTAGTCCCACTCCCCTGCTTTTTCTCCATAACCCTGCAAATTTTTCCCCTTCCAGTATTTATCCAATTCTCTTTTGAAAGTTACTATTGAATCTGCTTCCACCGCCCTTTCATGCAGTGCAACCCAGATCATAACAACTTGCTGCGTAAAAAAAAATTCTCCTCCTCTTCCCTCTGTTTCTTTTGCTAATTACCTTACTCGAGGATACTAGAAATTTATGTTGCACGAGGATTCAAATGAAACGACTAGAATATATATCTGTGTCTTCTGTGAGCCGTTACAAAGATGAGGCGTGCAAGTCAGACAAACAGAGAAGATAAGTTTTTCAAAAAGTGGATTTGGAATCAGGTCCCTAGATCTCAGGTGAGGTACAATAACAGAGACATTGTACGTGACTGTCCAACCCTTTTTTGAGACGATACGTGCTTATTGGTGCACATATATTAGAATCATACGGCACAGAAGGAGGCCATTCAGCCCATCGTGTCTGTGCCAGCTCTTTGATAGAGCTATCCAAATTAGTCTCACTCCCCTGCTCTTTGCCCATAGCCCTGAAAATTTCTCGTTTTCAAGTACTTTCGAGGTTCAACCAGTCTAATACAATTGTGCCCACCACAAAAACAAAAATCCTTTGTTGCTCCTTAAGATTTACAGTAAAATTGAAATTTAAATTTATAAGTAAAATGACTGTGCATGTGGTAGTTTCTGGTCTGGCTGGTGATCAGCGACATTCCATTCCACCCACCAGGTCTCATCAAGAGTTGTTGATGGGAAGGAAGAGGAGGGTTTATGATATGGAGGGAAAGCTAGCACTGTCTCAGATCATGGATATGTGCGACTCGTCCCTGGCTCTAACGGTGCAAGGCTGCATTAGCCCCAACAGTAACATACAAGAGAACAGATAAATCATCTTTAAAAACTGAAAGGGTTAATTTTTTTTAAAACACAGCAAATTTGTTTGGCTTCATAATTACTTCGCATAAATAAAGACTTTGGCTCAGATTTTAAACTGTCACATTAGAAAAGACATTCACCACAACTTTCCAGTGGGGCTGGAGGGTTTTCAGAAATCCAACTTATGCACAAAGACATTGTTCTTATCCAAGTTTCTAGTAGTTTTCATGAATGGAGAGAAAAAGCTATCTTTGGTCCAGCCGATGTCCCAAAGAATTCTGAGGAAGCTGATACTGGATAGCACCCATAAGGATCTCTCTGAAGAATGCCTGCCTCTCCTCCATGTAAGGCACCATCTCTTCTTTGATGAATGATCCCAAAAAAGGTTGGGTTAGCAGCTTAAAATGCTGTCTAACTTTTAAAGCAGACTGTATGGGGATAATTTTGACTTTTGCCGACAGTGTAAAACGGGTGATAGTGAATCAGCCGTCAGTTATATATTTCTCCCGCTTTACGTTTCCATTGAAGTCAACAGAAATTAAAATTGGGTGAGGTGTTCAAAGGACAGCCGATCCGATATCACCCGTTTTACACCATCGCCAAAAGATAAAATGACCTCCTATGGTTTTTACGCCCATGTTGGAGTTGTTCATCCTTATATTTATTTACTTCCCCATTTAGCTCCTCCTCCTCCAAACACCATTCCCTGGTGAAGAAGTCAGGTGGATAGCTTGCTCCCAGATTTTTGCCAATGATATTCTTGATTCAGACACAAAGAGGTGATACTCTCTCCCTTTTTCACACTCAGTCAATTGAACCTGGAGTGAATCACTTCAGAGTTTGCTTCAGGTTTGGAGGGCTGATACCTTCTGGCACCTCCAGACCTGATCAGAATTCCTTTAGCATGGAAACACATAGTGACTTCATGATGCATGAAACAGTTTTGGTAATTTTGCAGCAACTAAAGATATTTTTCACATTATCCCTAACCTATTTAAAGGGGCAGTCCTCCAATGACTGATCCTGCAGCAAAGAACCACATAGCAGCATGGAGCAGCCCAGGGGAAAGGCTGCCCCCAGGTTTAATGATGCCTCACTCCTGGTCTTACTGGATGGGGTTAGGAGGAGGAGGGATATATTCTACCTGGCGGACGGGAGGAAGTGGCCTGCCTCTGCCACCAAGAAGGCGTGGCTCAAGGTGGCAGAGGAGGTCAGCAGCAGCAGCAACGTCTCCCGCACCTGGATACAGTGCAGGAAGCGCTTCAAAGACCTAACTAGGTCAGCCAAAGTGAGCACACTTACTCATTCTCCTACACTCCGTCTTCCACATCACCGCCCCCACCCCACAACTCCTTCGGCACTGCCAACACTACTCCATCACATCACTCCTCACACCCATTCAAAGCTCATCCTCAACTTACCTGCACTTACTCACCTCCCCAGTACTCATCCCACCACGACCACTCAACCCAATCCTCATACAATCTCATGGCTCTGTCTCATACTCACCCTCTGATGCATCTCTTTCACGGTCAGCCTCACCCAAACCAATGCATTCAGTGGTCGGCCACGTCACCATCCCTCACTCGCGCCTCTCTACTTTCTCCCCTTATAGGAGAGAGCCCAGAATGTACGGGAGAGGCGAAGACCGGAGGGGGGAGCCGCAACATCAGGTCGTCCTCACGGACGCGGAGCAGGAGGCTCTTGAATTGAGCCGCACCCTCAAGTGTCTGTCCTTCGGGGACACCGAGACTGCCACCCGACAAATAGCTGGTGACAGAACTTTGACATTCAGCACTCACAATAGCAAATGATGTTAACATGCCTTGCCATCTTCAGCACCTCAACATCTGTCATCATGCTTAATATTGCCTTCTGTTCTCTTACAGGGCCTTCAGCAACTGCTGTGATGGTGGAGGGAGATTCCTCAGAGGACCTGCCGGCCTCTGAGGGGGCACCGTCACATCTGAGCGAGCCATCCACCAGCGCAGATACACACCTTGGTGGGTCCCCGTCCTCACTTAGTTGAGGTTGCACATGGTGAGTCACCACACACGTGAGCACAAGCAGACACTGGTGGCAGGGGCAGCTGTGGAGAGTCCGCCTCGGTGGAAGCACTCTTCTCCAGGCTCTGCTCAGCTGGACACAGATGCTGAACCCTGGGGGCCATCCTTTAAAAGGAGAATGATCGAGGGACAGCAGCACATTTGCGAGGTGCTGGAACAGGTGCCACGCGCACTCTCCATAATCGCGCAGAGGATGGAGGAGTCCAACTCCTGCATGAGTGGAATGGTGGCACGCGTACAGGAGGGGATCTCCGAGATACTGTCACAGGGACGTGAGGGCATCTCTGAGATAGTGTCATGGGTAAGTGTGGGAATGTCTGCGATGGAGGGAAGGCTAGCCTCCATCAAGCTTCAAGCACGGCTCACCAATGAGTTCATTTAGGCCCCGACAACGGCCCTTCGGACTCAGGGTAAGCAACTTTCTGCCACCTTAAACAGGCAGGCAGATATTCTGGCACTGGCCTTACAAGGCTTCACCCATGTCCTCCAAACTGTCGTCCAGCAGGGTGGTAGGAGTGATGTGCGCCTGACCCAGGAGAGGGATCATGGTGAAAGGGGACATGGAAGTGGGGACGCCACTCGAAGCACTTCCACATCTCACCCGTTGCCCCCCTCTCAACCAGTACCCGCAATGCTGCCTCCTCTCCAGGTGGCCGAGTCTGCCCCTGCACAGGTGCAGATGGAGCAGTCTTCGGAGGGGCCCTCACGGGCACCGAAACCCAGAGGGTGTCGGCCCAAAGCATCTAATCGGTCAGGGCATGGACAAGAGCAACCTGCCACTACCTCTGCTGCAGCCACAGGGGAAGCACCACGTAGGAGTAGTTGGAAGCGAAAGGCAAAGGTTTTGTGAGCACAAAGGGGACACACAAAGGTGCTGGACGGTTTGTCATGTTTTTTATTTATATTTGATTTTTGTTCAACTCACATTAAATATATTGTCACCACTACTGCCACGTCTTGGCCATTCTTGACTGGCTTGTATAATAAGTCCCTTTCATGAGGTTCACCATGAACACCCACACTTGATGCCACCCATCGGGTCACTCTACAGTGGGTGTAGGTGTAGTTGCACCACTATTTTGTGCAGGGGGCGGGGGAGGGGGCTGGTGTGGCCACTCCTCTGTCCAGGTGGTGAGGACTGGACTCTTCACACTGTCTGATGTTAGGAGAACTGTTCACATATCAGTGATTCCCTGGCCTCACGAGCAGCCAGGTGAGCCGCTGTTCTGCCCATGGGTTGCTCCTCCTCCTCAATATGGGTGGCAGATGTGGATGGGGCCTCCTCCAGCGGCACCCCTCTCTGTTGTGCCATGTTGTGCAGAGCACAACACACGACTATAACGTGTCCCACTCTCTCTGGTGCGTATTGAAGCGCTCCCCCAGAAAGATCAAGGTACCTGAAGCGCATCTTGAGCAGCCCTATAGCATGCTCAATTGTAGACCTGGTCGTGATGTGGTTGTCGTTTTATTGACGCTGTTGCTCGGTGTTGCGGTTCCTCAGAGGTGTCATGAGCCACTGTTACAGGGGGTATCCCTTGCCCACAAGGAGCCAGCCCTTGCAGGTGTTCGGTGTGTGGAAGAGGAGCAGGATGTTGGACTCCCGGAGGATGAAGGAATCATGGCAGCTGCCAGGGTATCTGGCGCACACGTGAAGGAATCTCTTGTGGTGGTCACAGGTGAGCTGAGTGTTGATGGAGCGATAGCCGTTCCTGTTGATGAACAGTCCTGGCTCGTGTGGAGGTGTTCGTATTGGTATATGGGTGCAATCGATTACACCCTGCACCCGTGAGAAGCCAGCCACAGCGTGGAATCCCACTACCCTCTCCGTCTGGCTGAGGTCATCCATGGGGAAGTTGACGCAGTGCGAGGCCCTGCGAAACAAGCCATCGGTGACCTGCCTTATGCACTTGTGTGCAGACCCCGGCAATGTCCCTGGTGGCACCCTGGAACGATCCGGAGGCGAAGAAGTTGAGGGCAGTGGTGACTTTGACAGTGACAGGTAAGAAGATGCTGCTCAGGCCAGCCAGGAGCAGCTCAGTATGAAGGAGGCTGCAGATGCTGTGACTACCTGGCACTGACTCTGAGCCGTCATATGCACTGCTCCTCAGAGAGGTCCAGGAAGCTGAGCCTCTGTCTGTAGACCCTGTGGCGAGGGCAGTGCCTCCTGCGACGTCGCTATCTCTGTTGTTGCCCTCCCTGCTGTTGTGCAGGTGCCTGTGGTGGAGCACTGTGTTGTGGAGCTCCACGTGGCGGAGGTGGACGGCGTGCCTGGCGAGGCTGGTAATGTTGCTCGTCCTCGGATGAAGTGATGAATGCAGCCATGGCGCCCCCCCATCCTGACGGTGTGAATTTGAGGGGGTCCGCAAAGTAGGTAAATGTGTTTGCACAGCAGAGTTTAGGGTATAAGTTAATAATTTTGAGTGGAAAGACAAAGGTGTTGCAACCAAAACTTTGTCTGAAGTGACAAATTGCCCTGCTGCAATAAATGAGGTATGCCCCCCAACCTGTTAAATAATCCTTTGCATCTCCCACTGGCTGCTGACTGAAACAGGGAGTGCTTCCCACAGCAGGGGAAACACACTGAGGATCCTTCAAAATTGCACCCCTGCCAAAATCTCCACTCAATGAGATCTGTCAAGTACCTCAACTACCTAAATAAGTATCTAAAGGTGAGGTGAGAGTGATTGCCCTTGATTTCAAGGCAGCATTTGAACAAGTGTGGCACCAAGGAGCCCTAGTAAAATTGAAGTTAATGGGAATCAGGGGGAAAACTCTCCAGTGGCTGGAATCATACATAGCACAAAGGAAGATGGTAGTGGTTGTTGGAGGCCAATCATCTCAGCCCCAGGACATTGCTGCAGGAGTTCCTCAGGGCAGTGTCCTAGGCCCAACCATCTTCAGCTGCTTCATTAACGACCTTCCCTCCATCATAAGGTCAGAAATGGGGATGTTTGCTGATGATTGCACAGTGTTCAGTTCCATTCGCAATCCCTCAGATAATGAAGCAGTCCGTGCCCGCATGCAGCAAGACCTGGACAACATCCAGGCTTGGGCTGATAAGTGGCAAGTAATATTCGCGCCAGACAAGTGCCAGGCAATGACCATCTCCAACAATGATGTGGAGATGCCGGTGATGGACTGAGGTTGACAATTGTAAACAATTTTACAACACCAAGTTATAGTCCAACAAATTTATTTTAAATTTCACAAGCTTTCGGAGGCTTCCTCCTTCCTCAGGTGAATGTTGTGGACTATAACATTCCAGTCCACAACAGTCCACAACATTCACCTAAGGAAGGAGGAAGCCTCCGAAAGCTTGTGAAATTTAAAATAAATTTGTTGGACTATAACTTGGTGTTGTAAAATTGTTTACAAACATCTCCAACAAGAGAGAGTCTAACCACCTCCCCTTGACATTCAAAGGCATTACCATCACCGAATCCCCCACCATCAACATCCTGGGGGTCACCATTGACCAGAAACTTAACTGGACCAGCCATATAAATACTGTGGCTACAAGAGCAGGTCAGACGCTGGGTATTCTGCAGTGAGTAACGCACCTCCTGACTCCCCAAAGCCTTTCCACCATCTGCAAGGCACAAGTCAGGAGTGTGATGGAATACTCTCCACTTGCCTGGACGAGTGCAGCTCCAACAACACTCAAGAAGCTCGACACCATCCAGGACAAAGCAGCCCGCTTGATTGGTACCCCATCCACCCCCTAAACACTCACTCTCTTCACCACCGGCGCACTGTGGCTGCAGTGTGTACCACCCACAGGATGCACTGCAGCAACTTGCCAAGGCTTCTTCGACAGCACCTCCCAAACCCGCGACCTCTACCACCTAGAAGGACAAGAGCAGCAGGCACATGGGAACAACACCACCTGCACGTTCCCCTCCAAGTCACACACCATCCCGACTTGGAAATATATCGGCGTTCCTTCATCGTCACTGGGTCAAAATCCTGGAACTCCCTTCCTAACAGCACTGTGGGAGAACCTTCACCACACGGACTGCAGCGGTTCAAGAAGGCGTCTCACCACCACCTTCTCAAGGGCAATTAGGGATGGGTAATAAATGCCGGCCTCGCCAGCGACACCCACATCCCAGGAACGAATAAAAAATAATCCCGCCGGCTTTAACTGCCGGTGGGAGTCCCGCATGCGGGAATTGCGCACGTACCCGAACACCTCATTGGGGAACCCGGAAGTGAGCGGGTTAGAGCCGGGCTCCGAACCCGCTCCGGGATTCCGACATTTTTGGAGCCCCCCCCCCCCACCCCAACCAACGAACCCGCTCGGCCATCCGAAAATCAGCCCCTTTGTGCTCTCCTCACTGCTTACTTTCCGACCTAGCTTTGTATCGTCAGCAAACTTGGATACATTACACTCGGTCCCTTCATCCAAGTCATTAATATAGATTGTAAATAGCTGAGGCCCAAGCACCGATCCTTGCGGTACCTTGTACTAGTTACAGCCTGCCAATCTGAAAATGACCCATTTCTCCCTATTCTCTGTTTTCTTTCCATTAACCAATCCTCTATCCATGCTAATATGTTACCCCCAACCTCATGAGCCCTTATCCTGCATATCAACTTTTTATGTGGCAGCTTGCCAAATGCCTTTTGAAAATCCACTGGTTCCCCTTTATCTACCCTGCTAGTTACATCCTCAAAAAACTCAATAAATTTGTCAAACAGGATTTCCCTTTCATAATACCATGTTGACTCTGCCTAATCATACTTTGACGTTCTCGGTGTCCTTAATAACGGATTCCAGCATTTTCCCGACGACTGATGTCAGGCTAACTGGCCTGAAGTTCCCTTTAATCTCTGTAACCTCCTCCAGCCCTACAACCCTCCGGAACTCTGCCCTCTTCCAATTCTGGCCTCTTGCGCAGCCCCGATTTTAATCGCTCCACCATTGACGGCAGTGCGTTCGGCTGCCGAGGCCCGAGGCACTGGAATTCCCTCCCTAAACCTCTCTACCTCTCTCTCCTCCTCTAAAACGCTCTTTAAAACCTACCTCTTTGACCAAGCTTTTGGTCACCTGTCCTAATGTCCCTTATATGTCAATTTTGTTTGATAACCCTCCTGTGAAGCGCTTTAGGACGTTTTACTATGTCAAAAGCACGACATGAATGCAAGTTGTTGCTGGTCAGTGGCACGTTATATCTGAACAGATGATTTGAAACAACGTGATATCCTGTGAATTTCTATAGTTACCACGCATCATGTGATTTGCTGAGTATCACAGTCTTGAACAAAAGAGATAATGAAAATGCCAGCTTCTGAGTGAAAACAAATCACGTGCCCGGCTTATATAAGGGCTGCACCTGATATAATTGAGCTCTGCCAGATAGACTGTATCTTAGTGATCAGGCATTTTGGATAACTTGCCATGTTGCCATGACAACTGGCTTGCTTCCTGTCATCTCGCTCAATTTATCAATGTAGCAACAACCAAAATGGAGTTGGGGAGAAAACTTCCATTTCAATTGAAAACCAAGAATGGACCAGGCACTTTAGAACACATTACTCAAGTAACAAATTATAAAAATTAATCATGGAATCATGCAGCGCAGAAGTGCCTGTGCCAACTCTTTGAAAGACCCATCCAATTAGTCCCACACTCCCTGCTCTTTCCCCCATAGCCCTGCAAATTTTTCCTTTTCAAGTATTTGTCCAATTCTCTTTTGAAAGTTACTACTGAATCTGCTTCCACCGCCCTTTCAGGCAGCGCATTCCAGATCATAACAACTCGCTGCAGAAAAAAAATTCTCCTCATTTCCCTGCGGATCCTAAAGGTATAGTCTGTTTTTTTTTTGATAAATCAAGATTAATTATTGTTTGCCTGGAGAAGATAAGTGGTAAAGGAAATAAGATTTTTAGAAATCCCTTGTCAACATTTATTCATGAAATTGTATTAATTTTTATGATTCCACCTCAAAGGGGCTCTTGCCCCAAATATAGTCAGAATATTTTTTTTATTTTCTTAAATTTAACTGGCTACTTGAAGTCGCAAGAGACAGTACACTAATAATTAATTTTCAGAGGTATTACCATTTTAATAGATTCTGCTTTTCCCCAGCTGTCTCAATCACTTTTGATTTGTGATACCAGTGTGTTGTTATATCCTGGAGGTCTAGTTAAAAATGAACTCCAGCATAATTAAACCACTCAGCTACCAACTTAAATTAATGTTGTGCAGGTAGGCTTCTCTTGGCCTCACTGAAGCAATTCGGCAGTGTTTTAGGTGAGTGGCAATTCTTTTCTCCCTGTGATCTTAGCAACACTATTTTATACTATTGGGAAGGCAAGCTGAAAGGCCAAGGCCCATATCCTTGAACACCACCAACATTAAAAAAAAGAGTAGGATAAAAGATAAACTTCACCTCCCATTTGTAGGAGGAAGGGAATACTGAGAAAGGTACAAAGTTCCTTAGTTTTGAGGTCTTGGAAAGGAACTATTGAAACAATGAGTCTTGATTTCAACAGATGGGTTGCAGAGTGTATGGAATGGCATATTTGTAACTTAGGAGGTAGTTCAGGAGCAATAGCCATAGCAGTAATGATAAAAGAAGGCGATGAGTATATTGCAATAGAAAGAGAGATTAGAGGTAAGAGAGAGTTTGCCTATCAAACAGCTTTTTTTCTGGTATCCTCTCCAGAAGTTTGGGAAAAATGTTGGAAGAGCCTCTCCAAATGAGGGAGCAGTACTTAAGTCTTCGATGGACTTGGGCTTCATGGGATTCGAGTTGTTGAGAGGGGAAGAATTGTTCAGCATAAAACCACGCATCTTGAGGTCACTTTAGCAAAGGAGGAGATACAAGAGTCAATTTGAGATCAGAAGCGTTCACAAGACCAAGAATATATATAGATGATGGGGCACCAAACCTGTCGCCTTCAAATATAAGAGATGGTAACTGTTGGTTGGACTTGTGAGACACATCAAGAAAGTGCGGGGCCGATTTTTATCTTCTTGCTGCCCCAATTTGGGGTGATAGGAGTAAAGAAACAAAAAGAAAGACTTGCATTTATATAGCACCTTTCACAACCTCAGGAAGTCCCAAAGCACTTTACAACCAATGAAGTACTTTTGAAATGTAGTCACTGTTGTAATGTAGGAAATGCTTTGAAGGGTGTATATATCAAGAAGAATATACACACAATAAACATCTTGATCCAAGGTTACACATAATATTTATAACCTTAACATCTTCTTCTTTGTCTCTGCGGCCATTTTTGTCTGATTACGCCTTGGAACATTTTTGCTATAAAATGAAAGTAGTTGTTAGAATCATGGAAAGGTTACAGCACGGAAGGAGGCCATTCGGCCCATCGAGTCTGCACCGGCTCTATGCAAGAGCGATCCAGCTAGTCCCACTAGCCCTGCAAATTTTTTCCTTTCAAGTACATATCCAGTTCCCTTTTGAAGGCCATGATTGAATCTGCCTCCACCACCCTCTCGGGCAGTGCATTCCAGATCCTAACCACTCGCTGCGTAAAAAAGTTTTACCTCACGTCACCTTTGATTCTTTTGCCAATCACCTTAAATCTATGTCCTCTGGTTCTTGATCCTTCCACCAATGGTAACAGTTTCTCTCTATCTACTTTGTCTAGACCCTTCATGATTTTGAATACCTCTATCAAATCTCCTCGCAACCTTCTCTGTTCCATGGAGAACAACCCCAGCTTCTTCATTCTATCCATGTAACTAAAGTACCTCATCCCTGGAATCATTCCAGTAAATCTCTTCTGCACCCTCTCTAAGGCCTTCACATCTTTCCTAAAGTGTGGTGCCCAGAACTGGACACAATACTCCAGTTGTGGCCGAACCAGTGTTTTATAAAGGTTCATCATGATTTCCTTACTTTTGTGCTCTATGCTTCTATTTATAAAGCCCAGGATCCCATATGCTTTTTTAACTACTTTCTCAACCTGTTGTTCCTAAATGAAGGAATCCAACACGGGCTTCATTATTTGGACAGTAATGTCTAGGCTCCTCCGTGACGGCTATCTGCAGTCTGTGATCAGCCAACAGGAAACTCAGCCAGTCCTCTGCCTCCTTTCATGTTTGGCTTCATTCTCTCTCTCTTTGCCTCTGTGTGAATTTCTCTTTCATCGCCTCTTACACTCTCCCCGTTCTTCAGGGATTTTATTAGGCACACAAGTAGAGACAGGCAGGAGATACCAGAACCTTTACACCGCAGGCCAGTCAACCTGTGGTAAGATCTCGGCAGCAGCGAAGGAATGGAGGTGTGAAAGAGAGGAGGAGGAAACAGAGAAAAACAGGTTACATCAATATAATCAACCAACATCACTAAAAACAGATTATCTGGTCATTTATCTCATTGCTGTTTGTGGGATCTTGCTGTGCATAAATTGGCTGCCTTGTTTCCTACATTACAACAGTGACTTCAAAAGTACTTCATTTTCTGTGAAGCGCTTTGGGACGTCCTAAAAGGCGCTATAAAAATGCAAGTTCTTTCTTTATAATTAATATGGCTTCCAGGATTATTGAAGATAGCCACAATAATTTTGTACGATTAATAGGAACATAGGAACAGGAGTAGGCCATTCAGCCCCCCGTGCCTGCTCCGCCATTTGATAAGATCATGGCTGATCTGTGATCTAACTCCATATACCCGCCTTTGGCTCATATCCCTTAATACCTTTGATTGCCAAAAAGCTATCTATCTCAGATTTAAATTTAGCAATTGAGCTAGTATCAATTGCCGTTTGCGGAAGAGAGTTCCAAACTTCTACCATCCTTTGTGTGTAGAAATGTTTTCTAATCTCGCTCCTGAAAGGTCTGGCTCTAATTTTTAGACTGTGCCCCCTACTCCTAAAATCCCCAACCAGCGGAAATAGTTTCTCTCTATCCACCCTATCCATTCCTCTTAATATCTTATAAACTTCGATCAGATCACCTCTTAACCTTCGAAACTCCAGAGAAATAATATATAAGACTAAGGCCTATAAGTATATCGGCCTCTCCAAGAATCTCAGCAGCCATTTCAGAACTTGTGAATTTCTCATGAACTTAAGGACAGGACTATGCTGAATTATCTGATCATGGGTGGTGGAGCATTACAATTGACCTGAGTGGCCCTAGGCTGCAGTAAAAAAACGAATTAGCCAGGGTCATTACTTCTTCTCATTATCCAGTGATTCCTTCTGGAAAGTGAGCATGTGTGTCTGCATGCGTGTTGTGTGCATGTTTTGTTTGTGTGTGCATGTGGCCTCCAGATGAGCAGATGATCAGTACCTTGGGCAAGGTTCTGAAGAGCCTCCACCATCTATAGAACTATACCTCAGCATGAGTCATCACTGAGACAGACATAAACCAGTTCTTACCTGATTTTGAGCTTGCAACTGTTCCTTTAAACGCAGCACAATATATGAGATTTTTAAAAGTTAGCTGCAAACTAGATCTATTTCGTTACATGTGTTTCGAGGTTTGTTGTTATAGTCTCCCTGGTAACAGGCTCAAGAGGAAATCGAGCACACGATTTCCAAATGCACACGGACCTCTTCGCTGCTTTAGTTTAGTTTTGAATAGGACGGTCTGTTTTTTAAAAAATGAGGCTGGCAGTTCTAACAAGGCTTGGCAACAGGTCAACATGAACGAACCACAAATGGTCCACGTGGGCGGAATCGAAAATCTGAGGTCTTCATAGAAAGACAGATGGATTTTCGCTGGCTTTCATAGCTCATAAAGAAAAATAAGATGGGGAACGGTATCCATAATAGTTCTTTATAGAGAAACAGGTCAACATTTAGACTCATGACCGTTTGTTACTTTCCTTTTAAGGAGTTAGATGATTATTTACTTTATCTAAACTAAACTAAGAGAAACTGTTCCCGTTGGTGGAAGGGTTGAGAACCAGAGGACACAGATTTAAGGTGATTGGCAAAAGAACCAAAGGCGACATGAGGAAAAACGTTTTTACACAGCGAGTTGCTATGATCTGGATTGCGCTGCCTGAAAGGATGGTGGAAGCAGATTCAATAGTGGCTTTCAAAAAGGAATTGGATAAATACTTGAAGGGAAAAAAATTGCAGGGCTATAGGGAAAGGGCAGGGGAATGGGACTAACTGGATTGCTCTTACAAAGAGCCGGCACGGGTTCGATGGGCCGAATGGCCTCCTCCTGTGCTGTAACCATTCTATGATTCGATGATAGGACTATCTATTGTCATATAGTTATTGTTCATTGTTTATTTAATATATTTGCTAAATAGTTTTTTAACTACAATGAGTTTGGCGGTGTTGCTCTATGGCTAATGGAGGACTAGAGATGGAACTTGTTGAGACATGAGGATAATTCCAGTAATTTAAAAAGGTAACAGACATAGGTTATTCTGTTAATTGTTCCAGATCATTGCTGAAAGCATACTGAGTTAGTAAGGCTCACTGAAGACATTCTCAAAGGCCTAGGGAGTTGGTACTCACCCATGAGAATCAGTAAAGGTATGAGTGCTGAAAAATCTGAAGTAAAAAAAAAAGAGTAGAAAGAACCCAGAAACTATCAACTTCAGGAGAGAAAAATGACGACGGAATGATTTATGTACACTGTTTATGTACACAGTTTACGTGTACATAAAGTTCTTGCATTTGGCACACAGTTCCTTTAAGTCTCATGTTTACTTCCAGATAAGCGGGTAATTTTAAACTTGTTAAACTGATACTTGTTATCCGTACAGCGCAGACAGCATAAGCTGGAGGGGCACGGAACAATAGACCAGAGTCCAATTACAGACTCCCAACTTTCTTGGGAATGAAGGGCTCACCTTCCAAAAGTTTTAGTATTGTCGTGAAACCTCCGAGAGGTTTAGTTTCATATTGTCCTTTTGAATGGATAACCTGGTTAATTTACACATATTGGGGGCAATTCTGACTTTGGAACAATAATGTAAAACTGGCGATATTGGCTCAGCCAACCATTAAACGCTTCTCCCGAGTTTGGTTTCAAATGAAAATGGGGAGAGATGTATAACAGGCGGTCAAGTTGATATCGCTCATTTACACTATCACAATGTCAAAAATATCAAAACTACCCCCTTATTTGAAAAATAAAAATTTGAAATTGATTTGGAACTTACGAACTTCAAAGGGAAGGGATCTGAATCTGAGCGTATCCATTTGGTCATCCCTATCGAACGTCATTGCAGTTGGGGAAAAATTCTTGCAGTGAGTACAATAAATTAAAGGGGGCGAGGGGTTCATTTTTTGGTTGTTATGGTGAATATTCCAGTCATTTGAGCGAAGCACATGCTGGTGCTGAGGGAACAGGAAAACCACTCATCTTTCGCAACTGGCATCATGATCAAACAATCATTGGTCAGATTTTTTTTATTCGTTCATGGGATGTGGGCTTCGCTGGCGAGGCCAGCATTTATTGCCCATCCCTAATTGCCCTTGAGAAGGTGGTGGTGAGCCGCCTTCTTCAACCGCTGCAGTCCGTGTGGTGACGGTTCTCCCACAGTGCTGTTAGGAAAGGAAATTCCAGGGTTTTGACCCAGTAACGATGAAGGAACAGCGATATATTTCCAAGTCGGATGGTGTGTGACTTGGAGGGGAATGTGCAGGTGGTGTTGTTCCCATGTGCCTGCTGCCCTTGGCCTTCTAGGTGGTAGAGTCATCGGTTTGGGTGGTGCTGTCGGAGAAGCCTTGGCGAGTTGCTGCAGTGCATCCTGTGGATGGTACACACTGCAGCCATGGTGCGCCGGTGGTGCAGGGAGTGAATGTTTAGGGTGGTGGATGGGGTGCCAATCAAGCGGGCTGCTTTGTCCTGGATGGTGTCGAGCTTCTTGAGTGTTGTTGGAGCTGCACTCATCCAGGCAAGTGGAGAGTATTCCATCACACTCCTGACTTGTGCCTTGTAGATGGTGGAAAGGCTTTGAGGAGTCAGGAGGTGAGTCACTCGCCGCAGAATACCCAGCCTCTGACCTACTCTTGTAGCCACAGTATTTATATGGCTGGTCCAGTTAAGTTTCTGATCAATGGTGACCCCCAGGATGTTGATGGTGGGGGATTGGGGGATTAACCTATTTAGGATAGGTTAAATGCACGGTAAGTCTCCCTCTACAATATGCCTTAATCTCAATATCAGATGAACTCTCCTCCCAACTTTCTGCTCCAATGTAACATTCCCACTTCAGCCTATTTGCTGTGCACAAATTGGCTGCCATGTTTGCTTAAATAATAACAGACAAAGAGCTTTGGGACATCCTTAGGACATGATAAAGTGCTCTATAAATATTACTTCTTTCTTTCTTTCCAATTAGGACAGATTTTTATTGTATATTCCTTTCCAGGGGAAACTGGATTGAAATTGGACAAAATCATTTCACTTCAGAGCCTTAATGGCCTCCACAGAAGGAAAGAGGTTTCCAACCCATCTGTCTGAGTTGGATTTGAACTAAGGTCATAAGAGTGACAGTCAAGTATTCTCATTGCACTATCCATCTCCCCTGGGCCTGCGTGGGTTGGCTTCCCCATATGTTTGTGGTTACTTAGAGAAGCAGAGGCTTCACTTCAAGCTGATTGTCCTAAATTTGTACCTCTGAGTACTAGAGCATGGAAGTTGATTATGAGTTTGGAATCAGCCCACCCAAAATTCACATGACCTGCATCAGAACCTAAAGTCTGAGGAAAAACAAAACAGTCAATTTGATTGTTAGGTGAAGCCTCTCTGGGCCACCAGGGAATTAGATGTCATCCAAGCTAACAGTAGGGATTCACTACAGAACCCCAGGACAAAACAAGGAGGAGGAGGACAGCTTGCTGCATGACGGGATAAGAAGGGTATGTGAGAACAGGAATGTTATTTTAATGGGAGACTTCAACCAACCAAATGTTAATTGGGAAAACCAAGCAGTTTGGAATCAGAGCTGGTAGATGTAATGCATGACTGCTTCATGACTCAATGTGTAAGGAAAGCCACAGAGACAATGCTCATCTTGACCTGGTATTCGTTAATGACCCAGACAACGTATAGAAAATGGAAGTTGTAGCACCCCTGCGGGATAGTGACCACAGAATAATCAAGTTTAACATGATCTGGGCTCCACTTAAAGCAAAGGACAGGGACCAGGTTTATAACTTTAAAAGGGATAAATTCAAAGAAATAATTGAAGAATTAATTGCAGGGAGATATTCAGCAACATTTCAGTGGAAGATAAATGGAACACCTTTTAAAGAAGAACACGTACATGCCTAAGATCAATAAGTTCAGACTAAATAAGTGTGACCCTAAATGGATTAGCAAACAAATTGAAATAAAAAAGGAAAATGACCTCCACAGATCTCGCAGGGAAAAAAAGGGGATGGCTTTCACTGTGATAAACATTGGATCACGCAGATCAGAGGGACAGAGAGAGACCTAGAGAAAAAGAGAATAGCTGGAGAGGCAAACATAACAGCAAAAATTCTCCCAATACTACAATAACAAGAGGACTGGCAGAGAAGAGATGAGAACATTAAAAGATGCAAATTGAGGATGCACACAAGATAGTCAATATTCTGAACCATTAACGTTCCCAAAGTATTCATAAGGGAACACATGAACAATGCACTCTCCCCAAAAATAAAGTACCAAGGCAAAATTGAGGACTTCGATAGAGATCAGATGGAAATTCTAGACAAGCTGAAAGGGCTTAAGTCAATGGGACGAGCTGGATTGCTCTTTCAGAGAGCCGGCATGGACTCAACGGGCCGAATGGCCTCCTTCCGTGCTGTAACCATTCTATGATTCTATAATGTGATTCTATGATTCTAAAGGTATTAAGGGATTTGCGCCAAAGGCAGGTATATGGAGTTAGATCACAGATCAGCCATGATCTTATCAAATGGCAGAGCAGGCACGAGGGGCTGAATGGCCTACTCCTGTTCCTATGTTCCTAATATAAATCCCCAGGATTAGATGGTATTTGATCCTGAGTGTTGAGTGAGATTGATGAGGAGGTTTGTGAGGAGACTGGGGAAACGTGGGCTTTTCAGCCTGGAAAGGAGGTGTCCTTATAGAGGTGTATAAGATTGTAAATGGTATGGAAAAAGTTAATCCAGAATACCACTTTAAAGTAAACAGTGGGAGTAGGATAAGGGGACAACAGGTTCTCACAAGTAAAAGGTCTGATATCCGGAAGTGCTTCTTCACACAAAGAATGATCAATGCTTGGAATGGACTTCTGGGCACTGTGATGGAGGAATCATTTAAGAAACAATTAGATGCACCAATGCGAGGGGTGTAGTGTCATTCTGGATGGATAAAGATGGGTCGAATGGCCTTCCTTTTCCGTAAGTATCTTGTGCACTTGTGACTATCTCTGCAATGTTGAAAAGGTCCTCCCATTTCAATTAATACAGTTCATCATTGACCACTCTACTCTGGCATAATATTTTTTTTATGAATACCTCCTCTAAAGTATGCACACGGGCTGAAATGATATTGGTACTAAGGTCTTACTGCACATCAACCAAGCACAATAAAACTTAATGGGAAGAGTGCTGTACTGCTTTTAAAAACGTAGTTAATCATTAAATGGGCTGAAATCAGAAGCAGTTGTGATTTTTAAACTTACCTGTGCTGTAATTGCTGTCAGCTTAATAAAAATCAGATTCAGTTTTTCCCATTCAATGAAGAATAAAACAGGAATTAGGCAGAGCATATTTCTGACAGCTGTCCCTAATCTCATGCAACTCACAATTTCATGTCTTATTTTTGATCATGTCCTTTGCATAAATTATGAGTTTCTTTTAATCAAAACTTCCCAGACAATACAATATTTCCTAATGTGCCTGAATTTCCAACTTCATTTTCTCATCATGTCATGCATCTCAGCAAAATTGTACTTAATTCACTATTTTCTTGATGTACGAATGACACTGATTGCTCTTAATTTTCACAAGTACCCAAATAAAATTAGATTGGAAAGTTATGTACCTCACATGTCCGTGACTGTCGAGGGGACACTGAGTGATAATAATGCACTGCTTGCTACATTTTGGCTGAAGTGGAGCATAAACCTAGGATAAGGAGGAGGCCATTCAGCCCCTCGAGCCTGTTCAGCCATTCAATTAGATCATGGCCGATCTGTACCGTAACTCCATCTACCCAACTTGGTTCTGTAAACCTTTACAACCGTGCCTAACAAAAATCTAACGAGCAGAGTGGGAAGTGCCAGGAACGCCTGGGATGCGATTTTGAGTACGGAGTCTAGCGTATTGTAACAGCTAAAATGCCCCGACCTTTATTGTCATTACTATCTTGCTTTGAAACAATTGCCAGCACTAGCAGGCTATTTCAATCAAAAATTCTATTAATTTCCATATAAACCGTTATTGACTGAATTAAGCTTACTTCCCTAGGACACAGTAACTGAAGAAATAGAAGTCTCAATAAACACATTTATTTAGTTGCTTGGAGTCTTTCTGCACAAGGCCACAGATATCCTTTAGAGCTTTGCTTTTTCTGCCATCTACCATGCCCGGCGTTGATCGATGCCCATTGATACAGTGTCTGATTTAAAACACTCCAACCAACATAACATAGAGCTAACTTTGTCCTCTCTTCTGACTACCTGTGTCCAGGAGATTATTCTTTAATTCCTGGAGACTCCAGGACTCCAGGCTGAAATCCTTCCAAAACCAGGCATGGAAACTCTGGCTAGCATCTTCATTACTCTAGACAGACTAATCTGGTAACAGTAGTGTCCATAAAACACACTCGTCTCCATCAGTCTTCTCCTCAACACACAGTGAAGGGTTAACATTCCAAATGAGAGTACGTGGGTAGGAAAAAGGTAATCTATCCATTAAAAAATTGCTAGTGGGTACACCGATGATGTAAGTTATGATGCTAAAGATCTCAGTCCTGAAATTTCACTGAGGTTCCTCTGGTCTGCTGCCATAGCTCTGGTGAGAGATTGGCAGAACTCCCACTACCTCCTCAGACAAAACATCTTAATGGCTGAAAACCCCCATTTCCCTGGCGATTCTGCTCGTCTCCCACCAGAGTTACGGCAGAGGAACCCCTGCAGAATTTAGGGTCCAGATCTTTTCTCTCTGTTCAACGAAGTCCATCTGTTTCACGATTGCCATATTTGAGATGTTAAACTGAGGCTTCTCCTGGTGGTTCAGATGTAAATTAAAGATCCCGTGGAAAGAAAGAACTTGCATTTATATAGCACTTTTCATGACCTCAGGACGTCCCAAAGTGCTTTACAGCCAATGAAACACTTTTGAAGTGTAGTCACTGTTGTAATGTAGGAAATGCAGCTGCTAATTTGCGCACAGCAAGGTCCCACGAACAACAATGAGATAAATGATCAGATAATCTGTTTTTAAGTGATGTTGGTTGAGGGATAAATATTGGCCAGGACACTGGGGAGAACTCCCCTACTCTTCTTCGCATAGCGCCGTGGGATCTTTTGCGTCCACCTGAGAGGGCAGACGGGGCCTCGGTTTAACATCTCATCCGAAAGACGGCACCTCCAACAGATGGCAGTGCTCCCTCAGTACTGCACTGAAGAGTCAACCTAGATTTTGAGCTCAAGTGTCTGCAGTGGGACTTGAACCGACAACCTTCTGACTCAGAGGCGAGAGTGCTACCACTGAGTTAGGGCTGACTCCTTACAATTCAAAGATGAGCCGGGTGTTCTCCCCCTGCCTTGATCAATATACCTCTCTCAACCAAAACCATTCTGCTAAATGGCTGCTGCTTTTGTCTAAACAATGAAAGACATTGTATTTTAAAGTGATTCATTTTCTGTGAAGGGTTTTGAGATGTCTCTCAGAGATATGACAATGTACTACCTAGGAACAGGAGTAGGCCTTTCAGCCCCTCGAGCCTGTTCCACCATTCAGTTAGAAGGCTGATAAACAATGAATGAGGGATATTAACATTGATGGGGGTATAATTTACAAACAAAAGAGACAATCAGGTCCTTCCAACGTTGGCTCATCAGTCAGAAGGTTGTGGGTTCAAGTCCCACTCCAAAGGTTTGAGCACATAATCTAGGCTGACACTCCCAGTGCAGTACTGAGGGAGTTCTGCATTGTTGGAGGTGCCGTCTATATAAATCTTTCTCTTTTTCTTAAAAGGTGTGCTTATACAGTAATTATATAAGAGGGTAACTGATTAGGTGTGGAGTTATCCCTTCACAGTTGGGATGTGGAAGAGAGGCGCACGTTACTGAGAGATTCCAAGTTACCCCAGTGATCTGGAAATCCTCCATGTGTCTCATCATTGGCCAGTTTTTTATGCTCAGGTTAAATTTGTTAAGACATTGTAAGTACTGAGAAACTCTCTACAAACAGTAAGGTTTTTTTTTTAAATGCTGTTTTTCCTCCACATATCTGGTCTGGGAAAATGCCTTAGGTAGCTGAATGCTATGAACACAGTTGGCTTGATCGACAAGGGAAAAATGTTTTCGCATTGAGCTAAATGCATGCCGCAGTGGCTGCTGCTCCCAAGAGAGTTCCCTCGGGAAAAAAATTGGGGAAACACGTAATGGTCCGGGTGCGCAGGACTAAAAGCGAATGACAGCACATGATCCAGTTATAAATGCTCGACTAGTTTTTGCACTGGGAATCGTTCCAATTTCAGAAACTCTGGAAAGAGGGGGAAGCTCTCAGCTCTGTGATAAAGGTGCTTAACAGAATTTAATACCATCCAGCTCTAAACATTCTAGCTGCAGCCTTGTAAAGAAGCAAGTGTTGTCAATCATTAGTAAATGGTTGAGTAAAAGCTGAGCTTCCATTTGGTTATCTGGCATTCACTAAATCATGTTTTAGGAGCCAACACATTTCAACAGACAGTCACATTGAAAACAGCACAGCAATAATAGTGCTACAAGATCCAATTCAAACTTACTGCATGTGTAGAGGCGGTGGGCGGTGGGGGGCAGGTTTCCCTTCCTTAAAACTGGGACACTTTAATCGGAATAGTCTTCCAAAGCAGCAAACCGCAGCCAAGGGCCACATGCAACCTTGAAGCCTGGACAACTTAGACCTATTCGTATTTATATTTCTTATTTGTTTGAATTTCATGGGCCCAGAGACTTGGAAAAAGCTGTTTATAACACTGTTGCCTCATTGGTGAATACGAAAGAAGAGGAAAGAAAGACTTACATTTATACAGCACCTTTCATGACCTCAGGACATCCCAAAGGGCTTTACAGTCAATGAAGCACTTTTGAAGTACAGTCACTGTTGTAAAGTAGGAAAAGTGGCAGCCAATTTTCACACAGCAAAATCCCACAAACAGCAATGAGATAATGACCAGATTATTTTTTAGGTGTTGGTTGAGGGATAAATGTTGGTCAGGACACTGGGAGAACTCCCCTGCTCGTCTTTCAAAAGTGCCGAGGGATCTTTCCCGAATACCTGAGGCTTTCGCTTAACATCACATTTGAAAGACGGCACCTCCGATAGTGGCCGCATTTCCTCAATACTACACTGGGAATGTCAGCCTAGATTTTGTGCTCAAGTCTTTGGAGTGGGACTTGAGCCCATAACCTTCTGAATCAGAGGCGAGAGTGCTACCCATCGAGCCATGGCTGACAGCAACATCTGTTAGTAAGATGCAAATTATTGGGACCACTCATTTAAATTTGATAAGCAACACCTACAGCACTGTGCTGTGCTTCCATGTGGCCCACAAAGACAAAAGAGTTTAGTAATCCCTGGTCTAATGATTGTGTTGTGCGGCTGAGCAGGAGCTACTCTGGTATAGGGATCTTCAAACCGATTGTAAGAAAGAATTTGCATTTTAGAGCACTTTTGACGTCTTCAAGACATCCCAAAGGGCACTGTTGTTAATTAATTACTTTTGAAGTTCAATTACTGTTGTCATGTAGGTATGATTACTCTTCAGTCTTCCTGCTGGTACATCTCTTTTGCTTTGCGTGTCACTGGAATTGTGCAAGGAACTCTGGTGCAGAGAACAGTAGGGGTTTCCATTGGTGATTTCTAACAATGCAGCTTTAAAATGATGTCACAGCAATGATCTTGCATAGCAAAGTGAAAGATCGACTGCTATAAACACCGTGGTAAAGAACGTACAGCAGTTTACTTAGACGTTTAGCGTCAATGTGAAGTGATTTTAGCTTTGTGAACGTGCGTCATCTAAATCTGCAGTTAAGGCCTGATCTGACTCTAGCCTAAAGTGGAATGAGGCTCACTGCTCCAGGGAATTTCACTCTGTTAAATCAGGCCCTGACCCTGGATTTAAGCTGCATTCACGTTATAATTGTTGTGATAGTTTGAAACAAATCCACTTCCCCTCAGTGCTACAACTATGGTCTAAATTAACCCTTAACCATCATGTGAATCGGCCAATGAAAGAACACACCCTTAAAAATATTAGTCTGAAAATAAATGCAATAAAATCATTAGCATTTCGCCAAAACCCATTAAAGAATATTTTTATTCTTGTTTCCTTTCTCAAAGGGAAGCTGAGTTGGCAACAAAACAGGATTAGACAAAATTTTTAACTGTCTCTGGTATCTCTAGTTTGTGTGTAATGAGCTTCACAAATTATTTCATTGCTTTCTGAGCTTTGATTTATCTGGGTCATGAGGTGTTAACGACACACCATTCATCATCAGTGTGAGTCTCTTATGATGCCTATTGCCCCAAGAAATTAATTAAGGAACATGACTTTGTAAATAAATTCAATTAGTTATTTCATTGGGCCGGATTTTGCTGTGAGCGCCTGCCATTCATTAGACTTGCACCTGCCCACAGACTTTCTATGAGCTTTTGAACGGCAAGTTCCTATAAATTAGAGATCCAAACAGCACGGCGCCCTCTACAGGGCATCTGGGACCTGTGTGAACAGGGCAAGCAACTGGGTATCTCCTTAACCAATCAGATTGAAACACCGTTAATAGCAGTGCAGTCAGAACCAGGAAGAATAGTGAATTCCATGTCAAATCAGGTACAGAAAGCGAAATAAAAAGAGCGTAAAAGAGGGTGAATTAAAGAACAGAGATAAAAGAGACAGAAAGAAAAAGTTTAAAAAAGTGTTCAATTTTTTTTACATGTCCAACAAAGTTAATACCTGAAAGAATGAGATTCCACACTTGTAAAAGTTAATTTTCAGTGCCAGAGAGGTTGTTTGGTAGTAATTAAGACTTACCACACCGTTAAAATGATACTTGGACTTGAAATGACTTGACTTAACTTTTGTTGGTGAATTCAGTCCGTATCTGCGATGTCAGTACAGGATTTTCACGCCGTTCAACGTATCGGAATGGTGAGTCAGACAGCGAGATGCCGTTTCTGCACAGCTTACGGAGGAGCATTGCATCTTGAACTGCAACTTCCCAGATTTCCACGTTTAACTGCGTAGGCGCGGTCGCTGGAAGTTACTGTCAGGTTTGCATATGAATAACGGTGAGTGCTGTTAGCCCCACTGTTATTTTTACAGCAAAATCATAGAATCATAGAATGGTTACAGCATGGAAGGAGGCCATTTGGCCCGTCGAGTCTGGTCCAACTCTCTGCAAGAGCAATCCAGCTAGTCCCACTCCCCTGCCCTATCCCTGTAGCCCTGCAAATTTTTTCCCTTCAAGTACTTATCCAATTCCCTTTTGAAAGCCATGATAGAATCTGACCCATTATTTTTCCAATTGATGTACGTACTGTGTATTAGCAGACAGGCTACTCTGTCAAGTACACTTGAATCTCTTTTGTTTGGGAGATAACCAGATTGTTAGACTCATCGAAGCTGGAGTATTTAGTTATCCTATTCCAAGTACCCTTTTAAGCAAAAACCACACCACTCTAAGTAGTCTGTGCCCCAAAATATCTCCTCTGAACAAGTCTCTGCATTATCCCGTCTGCATTAAATGTTAAAAGTTGTTACATGAATGTGTGGTAATTTTAATTGTTGAAAATGAATGCAGATAAGAATCCCAGTAGTTTGGTGGCTGAATGTACTGCCTGTGTTAATGGGCCATACAGAGCAAGAAAGTCATAGGAATTGTGAGACCAAAAAAGACTAAGGTCGGTCTAGTTCGCCTTCTACCATCCTGGTGGTCGCAGGATACAACGATAATGGAGTTGTTGACTAATTGTAGCAATCAATCTCCATCAATTAGTTTACAACAGATCCAGACATGAGGCGAGGGAAACCCCAGTGGTGGAGAGCTTTGGGAACCATAGGTCCAAAGTCACCTTTCTCCTCTCAAGTATGCTACACTTACCACGTCATGTCTCATGTCAAGTCCTCGGTTTCACTCCTAATTTGTGCAGAGTTACTGGTCTCAGCTGCAGCAGTGAAATTAGCCTCAATGTTCAGGATTTAGAAGGGGGAGAAAACAGTCGGTTTTCCCCTTCCTGATCTCTATCCACTGACCCATGCTGAACATGCATGGATATCAGACAAGGGCAGTATAGGTGTGTTGCCCTCCATAGTCAGGTAGCCTGCCAATACTTACTATCTAAGCTTGCATATTGGCCACTTGGGTGCGGTATTGGAAGCCTGCTTGTATCGTATCCCGGCACGAATAACCATCTTCAGGAGAGGAGGGGAGAAAATTGCACTCAGGGCTGGTGCTGTAGGGACCAATTATATGTTGGCTACATCCAAAAAATATATGATGGTTAAGAGGGTTGGTTTATAACCGGGATTTGAACCAATTTGTTCAAATTGTGGTTTCTTTGACTGCTATATTTTTCAGTCTTTCTAAACTTCAAATTCTTCTTTGACTTGTTGGCTGTGTCAGCATCTGGCACAGGAATTGGTTGGAGTTTGTTTCAGACAATTTTGGGCAAGTAAAATGCTCTGTGGATTACTGATCAAAGAATCACTATTATTTCAAGCAGTATGATGGATAAATTAATTTAAAATGTGTTCTCAAATGTATGCTGCCAGAGTAAAATTATTTGAAAATACTAAAAAAGAAAATAGCTCACATTCCTTTCATTTTGTTATTTTATGAACCCTGGCAGTTTTCCTTTTGACTGATACATGAAAGTCCATTCTCAGCTGTGAGATCCATTAAAAAGCCTGGGGTAAGCATAGAGCTGCTGATGGAGTTGGCCAACAAGCTTTGGGTTTGACGACTAATTCCAAAAAGGCTACAGCCCTTCTGATGCCTGAGGCCGAGAGCGAGCCAATTTGTCCATTTTTGACAGATCCTGGGGAGAGGTTTGATGAGATACTCTGTTGGTAATAGTTGGCTCAGCAAATGTGATGGCCTGGAGTCAGCATGTTGACGAGAGAGGCAACCTGCTGGCTAAATGTGGACTCTTAAATGCTCAAATAAACCATTCAAGCTTAGATGAAGTTATCCTTCTCCATCAGCCTTAATGTAACTTGTGAAATTACACAATTTTGACCTACGGGACAGAAGGAAGGTGGAGGTTTACTCAAGAGTGAGGATATTGACTTATTCCCTTCTTGGGAAACTTTGGGAATCTGGCCCTGTGGAGGGTGATCCAGGAACATGGTTAGATGGAGAGTCCTCTGAAAATGGGCCTGGACTGATTTAACTTTGACGAGATATCCCAATCAGAAAGGCAACTTCCCGGATCGTCTTTGATGGACCCGTATAAATCACAAGCTAAGTGTTTTGGGTGGTTTGCTTTCTACCTGCAGAAAAACCCACGAGAATTCTTTAAAAAATGTATAATATACATAGTAAAGGTAAAGAACTGCTTGACTCATGTCGTACTTAGAATCATACAGCACAGTAGGGGGCCATTGGGCCAATCGTGCTTGTGCCAGCTTTTTGAAAGAACTATCCAATTAGTCCCACTTCCCCAGCTCTTTTCCCATGGCCCTGCAAATTTTTCCCCTTCAAGTATTTATCCAATTCCCTTTTGAAAGTTACTATTGAATCTGCTTCCATTGCTCTTTCAGGCTTTCATTCTAGATCATAACAACTCGCTGCGTAAAAAAAATTCCCTCATGTCCCCCCTGGTTTTGTTGCCAATTATCTTAAATCTGTGCCCCCTGGTTACCAGTGGAAACTCCTGCCAGTGGAAACAGTTTCTCCCTACTTACTCCATCGTTGATAATTTTGAACACCTCTATTAAATCTCCCCTCAATCTTCTCCGTTCTAAGGAGAACAACCCCAGCTTCTCTAGTCTATCCACATAACTGAAGACCCTCATCCCTGGTATCGTTCTAGTAAATCTCCACTGCACCCTCTCTAAGACCTTGACATCCTTCCTAAAGGATGGTGCCCAGAATTGGATACAATACTCCAGCTGAGGCCTAAGCTGATTTATAAAGATTTAACATAACTTCCTTGCAGTTTTTATTATTTTTACACTTACATGGTTACCATAATGATGAAAAGTTCAAGTTATAAGAGCTATTAATTTCTGATTAATGTTGACATGCTACCTTGCTTTTGAATTACAGAATTATGACTACAACAGAAAATCCAATTTACCTCTGAACTGGTATGCTGTCTGATTTCTCCTAAATCAATAATTCAGTTGCAATTTTCAACCCGATAACAAATCACCTGCAACTGCTTTTAACGGACTTCAGAAACTGCTGTGGAAAAGGAGGCCTATCATGCGATGTGAAAATATCACTTCTCCTTGACACTGAGACCTGATCAAAGACACAGATGTGGAAGTTGGATACTTTCAGGACAGGCTGCGTGAGGAGAATGTTGGGTGACCAGGTGGGAAGATGGTGATCAGTTCTGAGGTAGTGAGAAAGACTGGTCTTTTGTGTAAGAACAGAGCAAGAACATTACAATGTGGAGGAATAACACTGTACGATTCATGATTGGAATAGTCCGAGCTGGGAAAAGACTTCAGTTTTGCAACTTTTACTGATTGAGTGAACCTCCACTTTCCTTCAGAGAACTTGCTCTCTGGTATCTGGATGTTTTTTTAAAAATCTAATGTAACTGGGCTTTCCAACCCACTTGCTGCATTTTTGGTAATTTTTTTTGCATCGTTAGCAGTTGTCAGTGTTGGTGCTAGCTGCCTGTGCACTCCCTGCACTTGATGCCTGATGATATCCACACAAGAATGTTAACCGTTTGTGTTGTAATTATTGCAAATTCATTGAGAAATAACTTCCAGTTGATTACTGTGAAATTCAATGTCCAGTGCATAAAACAGCTGAATAAATATATAATTAATGTCACTGGATTAATTCAAAAATCAGGATATCTTTAGACTACTAAAAACGAACAATTTACCGACTTGTACCTGAACCATTACTCTCTCGAGTCTATACTAAAATCACCACTACACAATTAATCAGTCTATAATTATCTTCAATTACAATGAGGCTCCTGGGTGAGGCATACAATGGGCCAGATATTAGGGATAAATTCAGATCAAAATATAAAACTTCAGATGGCCTTGAATGGGGAAACCCAAATTGGGTCCAATCTGGATGATGCCCCATGGTTTAAAGAAACATTGTGCTAAGAAGAGAGAGTGCATCACTGTTTTGATTTTGTTTGGACATTTTGTGCATACACGGTCTCACATTGACAGTGTGAGGTCGTATATTCACCACATAGGCTGCAGCAGTTCAAGAAGTGGGAAGAAGGTCCACCGCCACCTCCTCAAGGGCAACGAGGGGTGGGCAATAAGTGCCAAACTTGCCACAACAAATGATTTTTAAAAAACATTGACAATGTTCCAGAATAATTGTATGGATTCATGCTTCTCTGACTCTGGCAGATGGAAGAGAATGATTGGTAGGTGTTTTAATTTTAAAATGTGTATATATGATATAGACCTTCCCTTTCCCAAATCCCCCATTTTCTCCCCTTTCAGGTTCTCCAGGTCTCACACTTCTGGATGGGTAATCTGCTTGCAAGCTGCTCTTAGTCATCAGGAGATGAGGAACACCACCTCACTAGGGAGGAAGCCAAGAGCGATAGTTGGTCAACACTTGCCATGTCCAACCATTGTGGAGCTGAAATCAAATCCGTGGAGTGGGAGTCCGAAAGTGCTGAAACTGAATAATGCTTTGGACAGGCATACCTTGAGTACAGTTCAATCCTGCTCATCGAAACATTATGAAAACATCCAGGCCAGGGAAATGGTACAGAGAAAGACCATAATGATGACCCACTCCTAGTGTTGGAGAACGAGTTATGGTGAAAGCTTAGAAAAACTCAGACCCTTTAGCTTTGAAAGCAGGCGAATGAAAGGGCACCTTATAGAGTATATAAGTGGAATAAAAAAACAATGTTATTTCAAAATAAACCATGATTGTAGGTGAAGGGGACATAAGTACAAACTAGTAAAAGGCAAGTTCAGAGTTGATGTCATGAAGCACTTCTTCACAAGAGTGTGACTCTTTTCGGGAATGGTCTTCTGGGTGGAAGCAAACACTCTGGAGTCATTAGCAGACAGTTGGGTTCTGGGAAAGAGGAATCATATTAAAGGGTGAACTAGAGGGTGTCCCTAATCTGTACTTATCTTTAATAACCATTATGGTCTGTATGATTCAGTTACCTAACATAGAATTACATAGAATGTACAGCACAGAAACAGGCCATTCGGCCCCAAAGGTCTATGCCAGTGTTCATATTCCACACTAACGTTCTCCTTCCCGATTTCATCTAACCCTATCAGCATATCCTTCCATTCCTTTCTCCTTCATGTGTTCATCTAGCTTCCCCTTAAATGCATTTATGCTTGTTGCCTCCACTACTCCTTGTGGTAGCGAGTTCCCCATTCTCACCACTCTCAGGGTAAAGAAGTTTCTCCTGAATTCCCTATTAGATTTATTAGTGAGTATCTTATGTTTATGGCCCATAGTTCTGGTCTCCCCCGCAAATGGAAACATCTTCTCTACGTCTATCCTATCAAACCCTTTCATAATCTTAACGACCTCTATCAGGTCACCCCTCAGTCTTCTCTTTTCTAGAGAAAAGAGCCCCAGCCTGCTCAATCTTTCCTGATAAGTATAACCTCTCAGTTCTGGTATCATCACTAAACCATCATGGCAGATCTTGGAAGCAGATCTTGGAATATATCACTGGCTCTGCTAAACATTGAGAACAGGAGCTTCCTTCAGTGGTTCAGTGTGTAAGTACACCAGGTAGTGAGGTGTTGAGATATACAGACTAGGGTGGTCCCAGGTTCAATCCATGGTTTGTCCTAAGGTAGCTTATCTCAGGCAGATGAGAATGGGAATGCTGAAATTGGCTACAGTGGTACCAGGTGAGGGGAAAAATCTCTTGATCACCATGCTGGAAAGTGAGAGTATGTGCACACCAGGTGAGGGCATCGCAATTAGTGTTGACGCTCTCACTATCAAATAGTCTGCTGATGCTCATTATCTAGGCCAGAAGTGTCCGAAGTTTTGTTCTTATGGTTCACCTAGGTACGTACCACAGAGCTTCCAGGGCCACGTATCAAGTTTAAACCTGTTAATTTGCATACATCACAAGCCTCAAATTCATCAATGAGGTAACAGTGCTAAAGATAGTTCTTTCCAAACCTACAGGTCCATGATATTCAAACAGGTCAAACCCGAGAATAAGAAATAAGTACAAATAGAACGGCATTGCCTCTTCTTCATGGGATGGATTATGATGCTCAAGGGCCACAAGTAGCCCCTGGACTTTAGCTTGGACATTCTTGACCTGGGCTTAGATATGAAAAATGCCACTTAGGCAAGGTATTGGAACATGGCTAGCCGTGGGCATCCACAGAACTAAACCCAGCATGTGTCAGCAGCTATTAGCAGAGGAGTACTCTGCACTGTGCTGCACTGTTGGAGGTGCCGCCTTTCGGATGAGACGTTAAACCGAGGCCCTGTCTGCCCTCTCAGGTGGATGTAGAAGATCCCATGGCACTATTCACAGAAGAACAGAGGAATTATCCCGGTGTCCTGGCCAATATTTATCCCTCAACCAACATCACTAAAACAGATTATCTGGTCATTATTTCATTGCTGGTTTTGGGACCTTGCTGTGCACAAAATTGGCTGTCGCATTTCCTACATCACAACAGTGACTACACTTCAAAAAATGTTTCATTGGCTGTAAAGCGCTTTGGGACGTCCTGAGGTTGTGAAAGGCACAATATAAATGCATGTTCTTTTTTTCTTCTATCTTGTGCTCTACGCTTTTCAACCTTAGTGGTGTCTTACAGTACAGGTATTGTCCTTTCATTGAGGTTTCTGGTCCACGAGAGGTTAACATGCGTTACTCTGCTCGAAGTTGCTTCATTGCCCATTCCCAACAAAGGCAGCTGATGCTGTCAGAGCGATTTCCCAAAAAGAAAGCTAGATAAACATCTACCTGGGAATGGGGTTGAAGTTTACAGGTTTTACCTTAATGAGGTCCCCACCCCCCACTTAACCCTCCTTCTAGAATCCAGACCTTATATTCTGTAATATGTGGGAAACAACAGAGTTCAACAGCAGAGATGTGGGTGGTCTTCGACCTGAAACATTAACTCTGTTTCTTTCTCCACAGATGCTGCCTGACTCGCTGAGCTTTTCCAGCATTTTCTGTTTTTATCTTAGAGAACGATACTCAGTTCTGGTCTCTGTGATACAACAAGGATATAAAGGCACTGAAGCAGGTGCAAGCAAGATTCACAAGGATGATACCAGAACTGAGAGGTTATAACTATCAGGAAAGACTGAACAGGCTGTGGCTCTATTCGCTGGAAAAGAGAAGGCTGAAGGGTGACCTGATAGAGGTCTTTAAAATCATAATGGGGTTTGTTAGGGTAGACGTAGAGAAAATGTTTCCAAGTGTGGGGGAATCCAAAACTAGGGGTCATAAATACAAGATAGTCACTTATAAATCTAATAAAGAATTCAGGAGAAACTTCTTTATCCAGATGTGGAGCTTGCTATCACATGGAGTATTTGAGGCAAATAGCATACATGCATTTAAGGGGAGGCTAGATAAGCAAACGAGGGAGAAAGGAACAGAAGGATATGTTGATAGGGTTAGATGAAGGAGGCTTGTATGGAGCATAAACACCAGCATGGACCTGTTTGGTCAAATGGCCTGTTTCTGTGCTGTAAATTCTATGTAATGCTATGTAATTCTACATAATTGTCCAGCTTTGAATGGAGAGTGGATCGTTTGAGTTTGTTGAAGCCGACTGTGCAGGAATGGGAAAGCTGCGTGCACGATGCTCACTACGCGAGGCTGTTTTTTTTTATTCGTTCATGGGATCTGGGCGTCGCTGGCAAGGCCGGCATTTATTGCCCATCCCTAATTGCCCTCGAGAAGGTGGTGGTGAGCCGCCTTCTTGAACCGCTGCAGTCCGTGTGGTGAAGGTTCTCCCACAGTGCTGTTAGGAAGGGAGTTCCAGGATTTTGACCCAGTGACGATGAAGGAACGGCGATATATTTCCAAGTCGGGACGGTGTGTGACTTGGAGGGGAACGTGCAGGTGGTGTTGTTCCCATGTGCCTGCTGCCCTTGTCCTTCTAGGTGGTAGAGGTCGCAGGTTTGGGAGGTGCTGTCGAAGAAGCCTTGGCGAGTTGCTGCAGTGCATCCTGTGGATGGTACACACTGCAGCCACAGTGCACCGGTGGTGAAGGGAGTGAATGTTTAGGGTGGTGGATGGGGTGCCAATCAAGCGGGCTGCTTTGTCCTGGATGGTGTCGAGCTTCTTGAGTGTTGTTGGAGCTGCACTCATCCAGGCAAGTGGAGAGTATTCCATCACACTTCTGTCTTGTGCCTTGTAGATGGTGGAAAGGCTTTGGGGAGTCAGGAGGAGAGTCACTCGCCGCAGAATACCCAGCCTCTGACCTGCTCTTGTAGCCACAGTATTTATATGGCTGATCCAGTTAAGTTTCTGGTCAACGGTGACCCCCAGGATGTTGATGGTGGGGGATTCGGCGACGGTAATGCCGTTGAATGTCAAGGGGAGGTGGTTAGACTCTCTCTTGTTGGAGATAGTCATTGCCTGGCACTTGTCTGGCACGAATGTTACTTGCCACTTATCAGCCCAAGCCTGGATGTTGTCCAGGTCTTGCTGCATGCGGGCATGGACTGCTTCAATATCTGAGGGGTTGCAATTGGAACTGAACACTGTGCAATCATCAGCGAACATCCCCATTTCCGACCTTATGATGGAGGGAAGGTCATTGATGAAGCAGCTGAAGATGGTTGGGCCTAGGACACTGCCCTGAGGAACTCCTGCAGCAATGTCCTGGGGCTGAGATGATTGGCCTCCAACAACCACTACCATCTTCCTTTGTGCTAAATATGACTCCAGCCACTGGAGAGTTTTCCCCCTGATTCCCATTGACTTCAATTTTACTAGGGCTCCTTGGTGCCACACTCGGTCAAATGCTGCCTTGATGTCAAGGGCAGTCACTCTCACCTCACCTCTGGAATTCAGCTCTTTTGTCCATGTTTGGACTAAGGCTGTAATGGGGTCTGGAGCCGACTGGTCCTGGCAGAACCCAAACTGAGCATCGGTGAGCAGGTTATTGGTGAGTAAGTGTCGCTTGATAGCACGGTCGACGACACCTTCCATCACTTTGCTGATGATTGAGAGTAGACTGATCGGGCGGTAATTGGCCAGATTGGATTTGTCCTGCTTTTGTGGACAGTACATACCCGAGCAATTTACCACATTGTCAGGTAGATGCCAGGGTTGTAGCTGTACTGGAACAGTTTGGCTAGAGGTGTGGCTAGTTCTGGAGCACAAGTCTTCTGCACTACAGCCGGGATATTGTCGGGGCCCATAGCCTTTGCTGTATCCAATGCACTCAGCCGTTTCTTGATATCACGTGGAGTGAATCGAATTGGCTGAAGACTGGCTTCTGTGATGGTGGAGATATCAGGAGGAGGCCGAGATGGATCATCCACTCGGCACTTCTGGCTGAAGATGGTTGCAAACGCTTCAGCCTTGTCTTTTGCACTCACATGCTGGACTCTGTAAGAATATTGAAAATGGGGAAAAATTGACATCTTTTTCTTAAAGCTAGTAACCATCATACTGTGCAGGCTGTGCTGCGTATTTTGCTGAGGGTGCGGTTATTTTGCTGAATTGTAAACTGTTAACCTTTGACTGGTGACTGATCCCGTGTCGCCCTCCCTGCTAGATATACATAGCTATGTGATAAAGAGGAACAACGACACAAAGAGGAACAATAATCCAAAGATAGCAACAAGACCAGGACCTTGACGAGCTAACTGGACAAGGCTACCTTGAAATGGGTTTTGTGGTTGAATGAGTGATGTTAAAACAAACGGACCATCGTAAATTCTTTGAAAAACAACTTTGTTAATCTATAAGGGTCATATGAGTGTTGTTCCACATACGGTGTGAGTTTCCTGCCAAGGGGGACAAAAAAACCCAACGTCTTTTGAGCTCAGGGCCAGAGGAATCAGTGAAAACCACCAGCTGTCGAAAGAACACTTAGCTGTCTGAAGACAACACCGCAGTCAGAAGGACACCTGACTGTCAGAAGACTACCTCACTGTTGGGAAAAGTTGAAACGACCAGGTCACCAACTTAATTACGACCTCTGCCCAGAGAGCAAACAGGGTAATATGATCTTTGTTGTCTTAAGTATTTGATAGCTTTACATGTTGATTTGATTATTAATAAATGAAACATTGATTACCAATTGGTTTCACCTCCAAATGTTACACTGGAGTTACCTGTAAATGCATGACACGGATTGCTCTCGAGTTGAATAATTTATACCTGGCATCAGGAGAACTTCTGCTTTGGCTGTTGTTGTTTAGAACTACACTAAGTGTGAAAATAAGGCAGCTGCGAGGGCCTGTGTTAAAATTTAATCGGCAAGCTGCTCATTCATAATTCACAAAATCACAGTGTCTCACATTTTTGGTGTTAGTTATGCAACATCCCACGATGAATTAATAAATAATTGATTTCAATTTTAACAAAGGCATTTCTTTCAATTATCTATTAGAAGATTAATAATTGATTTCCATGCATGACAAAAAATAAATAAATCCTGGGCGCTTCACATTAGAGATCTCCGAGGCAAATATATGAGCATGTTTGACGCTATATTGAAGTGTACAGGTGTTTAGTGATAAAGTGGGAGCAACGGTATAATGGGCCTCCATCGGGCTGGTGATTATTACCCATGATTGATGTTGGCAGCTTGAAGACAACCTCTCCATAATTCCACCGCCATAAGAGCTGGGAGAGGAAATGTACCTGTTAACCCCCCTGTTTGTGACGCCCACCCTTTCTTCCCAGGAGGTCATCAGTGGCCAGCAGGGCCTTTCTTTTGCCCACTATTGAAAAAGTAAACAGAAAAAGGGGGCACAATCTTAAAATTAGGCTGTTCAGGAGTGAAATCAGGAAGCACTTTTTCACACAAAGGATAGTGGAAAACTGGAATTCTCTCCCCCAAAAGGGCCGTGGATGCTGGAGGGACAATTGAAATTTCCAAGATTAAGATCAACATATTTTTTATTAGGTAAGCGTATCAAGGGACATGGATCAAAGGCGGGTAAATGGAACTGAGGTACAGATAGGAACATAGGAACAGGAGTAGGCCATTCAGCCCTGTGAGCCTGTTCCGCCATTCAATTAAATCATGGCTGATCTGTATCCATCTACTCACCTTGGTTCCATAACCCTTAATACCCTTGCTTAACAAAAGTCAATCAATCTCAGTTTTGAAATTTTCAGTTGACCCCTAGCCTCAACAGTTTTTTGGGGGAGAGAGTTCTGGATTTCCACTCCCCTTTGTGTGAAGAAGTGCTTCCTGACATCACCCTTGAACGGCCTAGCTCTAATTTTAAGGTTATGCCCCCTTGCTCTGGACTCCCCCACCAGAAGAAATAGTTTCTCTCTATCTACCCTATCAAATTCTTAATCAGCTTGAACACCTCAATTATATCACCCCTTAATCTTCTATACTCGAGGGAACACAAGCCTAGCCTATGCAACCTGTCCTCATAATTTAACCACTTTAGCCCCGGTATCATTCTGGTGAATCTCCGCTGCCCAAAAATGAACGCAATACTTCAGATGCGGTCTAACCAGAGCTTTGTACAACCCTAGCATAACTTCCACCCCTTTGTATCTCAGCTCCCCTTGAGGTCAGTCGTAATCTAATTGAATGGCGGAACAGACTCGAGGGGTTGAACGGACTATTCTTGTTGCTAAACAAGAGCAGCTAAACTCTGGGTTTACATCATGCCATAAATTTGGCGAAAGTTCCAGCAACGGGAGAAGTGCTTTGCCACCACTGGTGCAGAGACAGAGGGAAGCAGAGGCCATGGTTCCAGTACAAGATTGCATTCAGATTGGCTCAGGGTGAACTGAACTAAATGTGTGCCGGCCGTCTATATATACACTGTCCTCCGCCTGACTCATTGATGCCCCAGGTGGTATTAAATGATGCATGCACACAGCTTTTCTTTGTGATTGAGAAAAAAAAAATCACACGATATTCAGATGCCAGTCTTTGCATCAAACGTATGAAAACGTCCAAGGAAAAAGAAAGTTGTATTACAAATGGGAGCGAAAAGCATCTTCCCAAGATTGAAACTTACATTTTTACAGGTCAATTAGCTGTAAACTTACAACATCATGACTCCAGTGGTGGCTTATTGCATTGGAACATTTTGTGTTCTGTATTTTCCCCCCTCCTCTCCTGAAGGTTCTGACTCTTGCTGGTCTAGAAAGAATGAAAGAACTTGCATTTATACAGTGTCTTTCACAACCTCAAGATGTCGCAAAGCACTTTACAACCAATTTACTTTTGAAGTGTAGTCACTGTTATATTGTTGGAAACACGGCAGCCAATTTGTGCACAGCAAGATCCACAAACAGCAATGTGATAATGACCAGATAATCTGTTTTAGTGGTGTTAGTTGAGAGATAAATATAGGCCAGGGCACCGGGGAGAACTCCCCTGCTCTTCTTCGAAATAGTGCAATGGGATCTTTTACCTGAGAGGGCAGACGGGTCCTCGGTTTAACGTCTCATCCGAAAGATGGCACCTCCGACCGCGCAGCACTCCCTCAGTACTGGCACTGGGAGTGTCAGCCTCGATTATTGTGCTCAAGTCTCTGGCGTGGGGCTTGAACTCAACGTTCTGACTCAGATGCAAGAGTGCTACCCACTGAGGCACGGCTGACACTACTGTATTACCGTATGGCTCTACTTGCACAAATATACTTCCAGAGTTTCACCCCAAGTGACCATTGTTCTTTGCAAAGGTTTGGACAGGGAGTGTTGGCAGACTGTTCGATCATGGGCGACTTTGCCGCCAAGCCAGATCTTGTCTTCACCGGACCTCGACTGTCACTTGGACAGATCAGGAATCAAGCCTGCGCCTTCCTCACCTGTATGTTTCAGCTACAAATTGTTTGCTTAACCACCAACTCTCACAGATGGAACAATGGGATAAAAACTAAGTTATAATATTGAACATTTTGAATTAGTTGGAAGCCAGGTTGCCTGAGAGACAGTTTGCTCTCTCGTTTCTGGGGGAAGAGAGAAACGGAAGCCACTCAGGTTGAAGCTGAGGAGACATCCGAGGGAAATTAATGTTAACAAGGTTCGTGAAAAAGATTGCGTCTATGACAGCACCGGTACCTGGGGACAGACATACTGATAAAGACACCGCGGGTTCTGCAAATCAATTCCTGTTGCTAATCCTGTTTCCTCATCTGCAGACTAACAATTATGCTCGCCCTGAATCGGTCATCCTCAGGCACGTTAAAAAGGAGAGAGGGAGAGGGAGAAAGAAACACAAAGTGAAATAGAATCCCAGGGGCTAAAGTGGCATAGTTGAAAAGTTCAGGTGCTCCAGTTGCTGCATTGAGCTCTACGTTTTGCAGGCTCCGGGTGGTGGGAACACGAGAAGTCCTTATGGGGACAACTGGCAGCATCCATGCCACATAGCGACTGTCCCAGAATTAACCCTTTCAGAGTCAGGAAGTCACTGGTAGATCCGTGCTATCTTTCTTGCTTCCATTTTACCATATAGACCAGGAAGGTCTCAGGCTTGATACCTGGTCTATGCTGTTAGCCGATCTCATTTGGGGCAACAAGTGGGGCAATACAATTGACCTCAGCAACCTGAGCTCGGGGGAGGGGTGAAATCAGCCAGGGTTCACAATCCAAATCGGTAAGCAGCGAGTCCTGATGGAAAGTCTGTGTGTGGATGCAGGATAAAGATAAGGTTGCCACCATCGAATATCCTGATGGTACTTTACTATCTAGGTTTATATGTCATTTAAAAAGAGGCTTCCTCTACTTGTTCGGAGGGGTTTGAGTGGTTGTTCAAAATAGTCGCTAATAAATCCAATAGTCAAAAATTCAGGAGAAACTTCTTTACCCAGAGAGTGGTTAGAATGTGGAACTCGCTACCACAAGGAGTAGTTGATGTGAATAGCATAGATGCATTTAAGAGGAAGCTGGATACACACATGAGGGAGAAAGGAATAGAAGGTTATGCTGATAGGATTAGATGAAGAGGGGTGGGAGGAGGCTCATGTGGAGCATAAACACCGGCATAGACCTGTTGGGCTGAATGGCCTGTTTCTATGCTGTACATTCTATTTAATTCTTTTGAAGTGGTCTCCAACTTGCATCCAGTGAGTAGGCAATGGGTGCATGATGCATATCAAGTTCTATGGTCCTGTGCCAATTCTAGCTATTTTATTGAACCTGGCCAGTGTTACTCCAGCATCAGACCAAGTATTTGGGTCATAAGATTTAAAACTGAGGTCCACGGACTCTAAGGAGCCTGCCACGAGATCCCAGAGTGTCCAGGGGGACATCAGATTCAAATTTCACAATTTTAGATCATAAGCATGATGGCCGACTATTTGCATGCGACATTGGGAAGCAGGACTGCTCTGCTGTCAAAGACAACTTCCCCCTTCCCTTTCCCCAACGGGCTAAATTGGAATGCAAGGTCAGGAATGTTAGGTGATCAGTGAAACGGATGCAACTGGTCACCCCTTGTCAGCAGAACCAGTGGAGTCTTCCACACAATAGAGGCGCTCAAGAGGCAGCTCCACCTGATTGGATGAACCAGGAAGCACATGTGGGTCTCAAAGATGGGGTCCAGGTCTGGCACTTCAGTCCGGTTCCCAAAGAGGAAAAAAAAATCCTGGATCAGCCTACTTGTTCAGAGCCGCATTGAGGCAGTTCCAGGGTTGGGATGGAGCGGGGGTGGAGGGGGGGGGGGGGGCGGTGGGTGGAGAGGGGTACAGCTGGCTGAATTTCCTCTAGCATGGGGCAGATGGGTGCCAATGATCTGCCCATAGTAGCACTTGTGTCTGTCAGCCTCATACCAATAAGGTCCCCTCCCACTAGCCTCACAAACCTCGAGTGGAGGTCAGTGTTGGCAGGCACGATCCCACCTAACTGCTGGGATCGGTTTCCATGGAATTCCAGTGCCAGTGTGGATACATCAAGCTTGGGGCAAGATTGGGCTTAGCTGCAATTGCTCTGGCGATTACGTAGCCTGCCAATGTTCACTCCCGAGATTTACACGTGCGTAATGCCAAACAGCATCTGTTTAAACGAGCCTTGGCAAAGAACTGAGGCCTTCAGGAAACTGGGAGAAAAACTAGTGGGGAAAAAAAATGTTTAAGAAGAAACACTGATGGAACTCAACTTTGCCTCGGTCAGAGTATTGACACTGTTGAAATCTTCGGTAATGAAGTAATTTCCTGATTCAACAGGAAGGAAAGGGATGTGTGGGCATAACATCCGTGCAGGTAGGAGATGAGAATGGGCTAAAAGGGTTAAATTTTGAGGACAGGTTGCGTAGACTAGGCTTCTATTCCCTTGAGTATAGAAGATCAAGGGGTGATCTAATTGAGGTGTTTACAATGATTAAAGGATTTGATAGGATAGTTAGAGAGAAACTATTTCCTCCGGTTGGGGAGTCTAGAACAAGGGGGCATAACCTTAAAATTAGAGCTGGGCAGTTCAGGGGTGATGTCAGGAAGCACTTCTTCACACAAAGGCTAGTGGAAATCTGGAACTCTCTTCCCCCAAAAAGCTGTTGATTCTGGGGGTCAATTGAAAATTTCAAAACTGAGATAGATAAGTTTTTGTTAGGCAAGGGTATTAAGGGATACGGAACCAAGGCAGGTAGATGGAGTTAAGATACAGATCAGCCTTGATCTAACCGAATGGCGGAACAGGCTCGAGGGGCTGAATTGTCGACTGCTGTTCCTACGTTCCTACTACTAATGAACAAGCAGCTAAATAATGAAGCAACCTTGATAGCTGGTTGACCTTCTCTCAGTCCTTCCCCTTCAAGTTTTTATGCTCTTGTCTTTACTTTCCAGTCAGTCCCATTATTAGAGAATAACTTTAAGTGGCAGAGATGGGGTGGTTGGGCCAGCATTAATTGGAAAGCAATTTATTCAGCAGAAAAAAAAGTGACCTTGTTGAAATTCAATATGGCCACAGGCTGCCAAGAGTTGTAGAATAGTGCAGTGATCCTCAGCTATTTTTAGACCACCTATCTGGATCCCATTATGTTAAGTCAATGGCCCTAATGGGTATGTCAGAGCAACACATCACAGTACTGTTTATAGACCGACAGTAAGTGCTGCACACCAGCACTTAGTGATGTGATGTCTCCACCTACCTAATGACCAAAAGACTTAAGTTGCTCACAAAAGCATATCCATTGAATTCTGATTTATAGAATCATGCTCAAATCTGTGAAGCTTGGTGTGCAAGAGCAGAGAGTTCATTAAATGATGCCGGGGTTGAAAGGGTTAAATTATGAGGACAAGTTGCATAGACTAGGCTTGTCGTCCCTTGAGTGTCGAAGATTGATCTAATTGAGGTGTTTAAGATGATTAAATTGATAGGGAAGATGGAAATTATTTGCTCTGGTGGGAGAGTCCAAAACAAGGAAGCGTAACCTTAAAATTAGAGCAAGGCCGTTCTGGGGTGATAGTGGAAATCTAGAACCCTCTCCCCCGACTTCACCTCATTGGCTGTGAAGCGCTTTGGGGTGTCCTGAGGTCGTGAAAGGCGCTATATAAATGCAGGTCTTTCGTTCTTTTTCTCTTGCATTGATGCCCTGAGGTACTGTCAGCATAACAATTACCTGAGAGAAACACATTTTAGAACAGCGAGAGTAAGACAGTGACTGGAGACAAGCCAAATTTAATGAGGGGTAAAAATAATAAACGATAATAATGACAGAACCGTTCCCATAGCAACAGAGCAGGTAAGCTTGAAGCAGAATGGACGGAAGTAGCTATGACAGAGATTAATAGCAAGGTAAGGGGAAAGGCGATGTTCTGTCTGTCTTTATTGAAGATCAAAATCACTCCATGAAATGAGCAGTCCATCGTGTGCAGGTGGAACTATGTAAAGAAGGAGAATATACAAATGAATGTGCAGCAACCATAAAATCAAGGGAAAGTACATTGAAAACTGGTGACATAAAGTAGCAGGTTTGGTATATGTGGGAATATTTCTTTAATATTAAATAATGTAAAACAACAACTGGCAATTGTACAGCATGTTTAATGCAGCAAAATGTACCAAAGTGATACACAAAAGCAATGGGGAGGGGAGACTGGACACCAACCAGGAGCAGAAGAGTTCAGGGAATGTGACCGAAAGCACAATCAAAGAGATACTTTTTGAGGTGGCTTCTGAAGATGAAGAGGGATGTGGACAGTGTCAGAATGGATAGGTCAAGCAAGAGCCCATGAAGATATGGTGTACATATCATTTTAATTAAGCTGCCTGACAATGAAACAGTTAAAACTGAAATGCTGTAGTCCTAGGTAATATCTTTAAAAGAATTTACTGAGAATGCTATGTTGAGATAAGCTGCTCATGGTCGACCAGCCTTATACTAATCGCTGTAGCTCTGGAAAATGTCCTGTCTCAAAGTAATTAGTCTGTTGAGATAAGTCGCTCATGGCTGATCGGCCTCATCTCCCTCCAGTCTAAACTCATCAAGCTGACAATAATCAATCAACGTTGTCTTCCCTGACCTTGTTATGTTGGAAAAATGTCATATTTCGAGGCTCCAGGAGCAAAGTTCGGACTTGTACAGATTACAAGACCAGTATAAGTACAGGTAAGAGATCAATAGTGGAGGTAAAGCTACAGAGGAGGAGAAAATACTGGTCGCGTTATGACTCTACTCAAGACCAATAATGCGGTAATATCGTTCTGTTCTTTTAACTAGCGCTCGAGCTTTGGCCGACTCCTGCTCCTATTTCTTATGTTTTTTAATTGTCGTAATTTGTGCTTGGTTTGATCACCTCAGTAAAGAATCTCTTCACCACCCATAAGATGTCAGGGGCGGATTTAGGGAGGGACTTTGCGGAGTGAGCGCAAACTACCACAATCGCTGTTATTTCCACTGACGGAACGCAGCCGAGTGTTTCATGCTTTAGGGATGGCCATTCCTGTCCATCGCCTCCGGGTGACTGACGTAAGCCGTTGAGAGTTAATGGTTGAGCCTCAGCTGCGTTCACGTGGCCCGTAGGCTCCCTGCATCAATGCGGCCCTGCGTTAGAGTTGCCAACCCTCCAGGATTGCCCTGGAGTCTCCAGGAATTAAAGACTGATTTCCAGGTCACTGCTACGAGCAAAACCCAGGAGAAAAATCATAGGGGCACTAAAAAAGTGAGGTTTTTAAAAAAATCTTTGAACACTTTTGTTTACTAGTTATAAAAAACTATTGGACATGGGGAAGAAAAGGCTGTTTGACTAACTGTCAAGAATCATCCAATCGGGTAATGAGGAGTCTGTTCACTTACCGATTGGCCGTGGGAAGGCGTTGCACCGCTTGGATAGGCTTGTTGGGCTACCAATGGCGGGAGTGTGGGGGCGGGGCAATTGGAGGTAGGTGGTCATGAGACCTCCAGGAATACGTCCAACCAGAGTTGGCTAGATCCTCTCGGGGCCCCATGCAGTTGCTTGGGTGACATGTCCCTAACGACGCCCGTGACTCTTTCATTTTTAGCGACAGAGATACAGGCATAGTAGGGCCTTACCGTGGACTGTTCCTTTAAGAGTTAACTATCCCCGCTGGCAACAAACATACATCTTTTCAGCAGCACCACCAAATATTCCCAAAAGTAGTTTTGAGCATGTCAGATTTCTTTGTAACTGACATCCCAGACTAACCACAAACATACCAGACACTTCAGTCTTGTCTGGATGCAACATCAGAACGGTTAATATGAACCTGAATTAACTTTAGAGGCGGTGCATTGGACTGCCAGATATCGTCAATGGCCACATCTGGACTGATGGAAACTACATCGAATACTGAACAGGAATAGGCTATTGCTGAAAAATAACAATTGTTAAATTTCCCTGGTGCTGTGGTCTTTGGTCTGGGCAGGAGATTGTAACACAATGTGAGACTCCGCCCTACTACAACCCACCCAAGATCCCCCCCCCAAAAAAAACAGTGACAAATGCAGATCGGGCAGGGGGTGGATGTGTCGGGTTTTGCATTGGCTGAGTTCTGACACTCCCCACCCTACCACTAACCCCACCCCCACCGCAGCTTGTGGGATCAGCCTCCTTCTAATATTTCCAGTGAGCTCTCAGGGTAAACAACACCTCCCTTGCTGGATCTCCGGTGCTGCTGCAGCATTTAAAGGTCTGTTAAAGGTTATTGTTTTGGAGGAAAAATTGACATTAATTTAGCTTCAATAGTTGGATGGAGGAGAGAGGGTGGGGATGCACCACATGTCCCAAAGCTTTTTTTTTTGTTCTCGGGATGTGGGTGACATTAGCAAGGCCTAAATTTATTGCCCATTCCCAGTTGCCCACAGAAGGTGGCGATGGGCCTTCTCCTGGTGTATCGGTGGATGTGTTACTGGAGCAAGTGAGGCAGAGGAGGGTGAGCATTCTAGACTCACCAGGTCAAAATCTAACCAGGTGGGCATCAATGAATGTATGGCAGGAGGAACTGAGCGTGTAAGTGCTCAGAACAACACCCAGAGGATTTGGATGTAACTGAGGAAAGATTTAAGCGACTTCATCAGGGTAGCAAAGATAGGACTGCCCACTCCTACTTTATATCGGCAAAAGAGCCAGAGGCGACATGAGGAGACATTTTTGTACGCAGCGAGTTGCAACGATCTGGAATGCACTGCCTGAAAGGGCGGTGGAAGCAGATTCAATTGTAACTTTCAAAAGGGAATTGGATAAATATTTGAAGGGAAAAAATTTACAGGACTATGGGGAAAGAGCAGGGGAATGGGACTAATTGGATAGTTCTTTCAAAGAGCCGGCGCAGGCACTATGGGCCGAATGGCCTCCTCCTGTGTTGTACCTACTATGATACTTTGAAGTGCCATCAAGGATAAGCTTGTCAATTGAGGGGTCAAGAATGAGGGGCCGCTGATACAAGATTAAATGCAGGGGATTTAGAACTGAGCGCATGAGAAACTTCTTTGCAGAAAGAGTTGTATGGTGGTGGAATTCACTTCTTGGCTAAATGGTTGAAGCAGAAATTATGTCAACATTCAAGTTTAGATTGGATAGGTGGAAAAAGGGTTGAAGGGATGAGGCAACGTGGTGGGTAAATATGATTCGAACTATTTACTCATTGGGTAAACACCAACATTAACTGGTGGAGTCAAATGGCCCGTTTCCATGTTGTAGCTTCTTTCATTGTTTCTACGTCTCAATTGAAAAGTTCAACATAAAGCTGGAGAACTGCAGAGTCATCTGATAATTCCAGATGGCAGAAGAGAGCCTTGGGTAGGACTGAGAGACAGACCCTCTTGTTTAAAGAATACACATGGAATTTTTTTTAATATTCTAGAAGCTGAAGTAAATCTCTTCAGTTTTGAGTTATGATCCACAGATATAGGAACAAGAGTGGGCCATTCAGCCCCTCGAGCCTGTTCTGCCATTCAATTAGCTCACGGCTGATCTGTATCTTAACTCCATCTACCCGCCTTTGCTCCCTTACCGAACAAAAATCTATCAATCTCAGTTTTGAAATTTTCAATTGACCCTCAGCCTCAACAGCTTTTTGGGGGAGAGAATTCCATATTTCCACTACCCTTTGTGCGAAGAAGTGCTTCCTGACATCACCCCTGAATGGCCTAGCTCCAATATTAAATTTATGCCCCCTTGTTCTGGACTCTCCCAACAGAGGAAATAGTTTCTCTCCATCTACCTTATCAAATCCTTCAATCATCTTAATCCCAGAGGATTGATTGGGGCACCTTGTTTTGTTTTTGTTATTTTTCCAATCTATGAAATTAAAATGGCAGATAAATTCCGAAATGATTCTCTCTCTGTTTTCTTATTACCTCATTGCCAATTTTAGAATGGGACCAAAAACAAAAATATTGCAAAGTCTTGTGCCCCCTAAAGGCAGAAAGGTTTGAAACAGCTGGCAGCATCTGCCATCAAATTGGCGTACATGCAGAACCCATTACAGACCAGATAGCATCATTACTGTAATTTGGGATGCTGTGATTCAATATGGAGGCTGCCATGCCTGTTACATCACTGCATTAATGCGGAACAAAGGGAACCCAGGCTAACGTTCATGGAAAAGTAACTGCGTGTGACAAAAGTTTTTTTTTTAAAAGTCTTCTTATCAGGAGTGGAAATATCTGCCAGTAAAATTCTTCTAGTGGTCTTTGGCTAACTGACAGCCACTGTATTTTGAGGTAATTCTTTATACAAAGTGCCCTGAGTTGTTTTGACACAATAAGGCGCTGTTTTAACTGGAAGTATTATTCTTTATTTGTTGTTTAAATTAACTGGGAATAGAATGTTCTGCTCACTCTAATCTAATCTCCTGTTTTTGAGAGAAATTCCATGTGCTTTGAAAAAAAGAAAATTTCATCTACAGTGAACAGAATTTAATAGCCCTGGGGGTTACAGCACTGATTTCCCAATTCAGCGATAAGTATATATAATGTGTCTCAGGGGCTGGGGGTCACTCTAATCACCCTGATGCAGTTAGGACAGATTTAAATATCTTCTCAGCTGTAACAGGAGGGATTTTATTTTTAATTGAGAAATGCAAGTAAAGAATCAAGACACTCGCAACATTGTAAAGAGAGATGAGATAAAAGAGGAAGTAGTGAAAACACGATGTCAAGCTCGAGACCTGAGGTCGCGAAAGGCACAATACAAATGCAAGTTCGTTCTTTCGTCTTTCAGGCAAAAAACAAGCTCAAAACAGCTTTCAAGCCCACTGAGCCCAACTGGGAGCTGTGGCTCAGACACAAACAGACCAATGATGCACGTCACAGATCACAGTAGAACACTGGAATGGAATCGCTAATATGGGAATCTCAGTAAAGTTTTTGAATTACAAAACTCAACAGCACCTCAATCCAACTCCCATTTTATTTTCAAAGCTCTAGCAATTTCACGAGTGCAGCGACAGGAATGAAAAGAAGAAAGAACTTGCATTGATATAGAACCTTTCACGACCTCAGGACATCCCAAAGTGCTTTGCGGCCAATAAAGCACTTTTAAAGCGTAGTCACTGTTGTGATGTAGGAAACGCGGCAGCCAATTTACACACAGCAAGGTCCCACAAACCAGATAATCTGTTTTAGTGATGTTGGTTGAGGGATAAATATTGGCCAGGACACTGGGGAGAGCTCCTCTGCTCTTCTTTGAAACAATGCCATGGGATCTTCTTTGTCGGTTTAACGTCGCGCCCAAAAGGTACTCACCATTGCACATTGCGGAGCTTGGATAATGGCGGATCAGCCTCCCCACCACCTTTGGAAAATGTGTGCCCTGGAGAATATTGTGGAAAACTTCTGGATGCAGATGAGCAGGTGTACAAGTCCTGCTAATGGGGAGAATATTTCCAGGTGTTCCAGAGGGATGGGAAGGTTTGATATAAGACAGCCTCCCTCCCCTCTGCTGATTTTGGGGACCACTGGAGGGAAATAGGAAGAACACACAACCTTCCCCCCTGTCCCGCATTGAGATGAAAATTGGGGTCTCAAGGAGGCAAGTGGGAAGCTCATCACACACACACCAACCCTTAACAAGATAAAAATTGGATTCTGCAGGAGTGAAGGGGAGCTGACCCCCATCTGTACAGGGAACAGCAGCTTACAGAAGCCGTCCCCCACCCCCCCCCCCCACTCTGACCCTCTTCCCCACTCCCGTCTTCCTGCCTCCTCCCCATTCACCTGCCTGGATCCACTTATTCCCCCCCCCCAACCCCCCCACCGCCCTCTAACCCGACTTGACCTGAACACTTGACTTGGCCTTGGCTCCCCATGAGCAACAACACAGTAGATCAACTAGTGATATAATAATTATTTAACAGCTGCCGGGGGGCCCTGATGCTGCTCATGATGTATTTTTTTTGGTAATCGACATGGATCAACTCCAGATTAATCCATTCCTGATCCAGATGTGGTATTCCAAGTCACTTTCCGCTCGCTGTCATTACACAGAATCTGGGATTCTGGCACAATTAAATCCAAAACTCTTCCAACTTGAACAATTTTCTAGTTTTAAATCATTTGGCACCCTAACTATAGTCAGCCTACTGCTAAATCTCAGAGCAAAACAATGGTATATTTTGGGAACCTAAACATTTCCATGTTTGAGTTAAGTTTTGAAGTGTTTTTTTTCATTGTTTTTGCTCAGACAGGGTTGTCGGCTGAATGAATTAATGAATGGGCTATGGTACGAGGACTTGCCAATTGGCTGTTTTTATTCCCAATTTGCAGAGATCTAGATCTAAGTATGCATTTCCTGGTGAAACAGCGATACATCTGTCAGGATTTTAAACCGTACATCACTCTGATCAGTTAAGGGGCAATCTCTCGAGGTTGGGGCTGAAGTGCATTGTCAGGTTAGTGTAGGGAAAGGACAGCTGATTTTTCAATATTATGACGCTGTTTTCATGTCCACACTTCTAATGGCTTAGTGCTAGCACATACACTACAATGAGAGAGAGATTAACTGCACAGGCCAGTCTTCAATAAGCATAACCTGAAAGAGGTCTTTAAAATTATGACAGGGTTTGACAGGGTAGATGTAGGGAAGATGTTTCCACTTGTGGGGGAGACCAAAACTAAGGGTCATAAATATAAGATCGTCACTAATAAATCCAATAAGGAATTCAGGAGAAACTTCTTTACCCAGAGAGTGGTGAGAATGTGGAACTCGCTACCACAAGGAGTAATTGAGGCGAATAACATAGATGCATTTAAGGGGAAGCTAGACAAACACATGACAGAGAAACAAATAGAAGGATATGCTGATAGGGGTAGATAAAGTAGGGTGGGAGGAGGCTGGTGTGGAGTATATATACTGGCATAGACCAGTTGGGCTGAATGGCCTGTTTCTGTGCTGTAAATGCTATGTAATTCTATGTAATGGGCTGCAGTGCCATTCCCGTTTCTGTTGCCCAACAGCCAGGAGACCCTGCAACAGTGTGGCATGCACTGCCCATTCCTTGTAGTCTCCAGTCTCCTCTTCTGATTCAGAGGCGAGAGTGCTACCACTGACCACAGCTGACACCTATTTTCAATTCAATTAAAAGGGATCTACGTTCATGAATCAAGTAGATGACAACCCTTTTCTGGATCATTTTGTAAACTCCCTGCCCAGTGTGGAACTGAGCACTGTGCACCAGGAAGATCCCAAGTATAGTCGTTGGTTTGTGTTGGGTTAGCCAGGGGGCATTGGTAAGGGCCATGCTTGTGGTCACTTGGTTCTCACTTCGTTGCTATCGACCATGTTTCCGCTGTAGCCCCTTTTCTTGCTGCTGTCGATGGCGCTGCATTTAACTTCTCATCCAAAGGATGGCACCTGCAGCAATGCACTATTCCCTCAGCCCTGCACTTGTGTGTCAGCTTAGATCACGTGTTCAAGTGCTTTAGTGGGACTGGAACCCACAGCTTTCTAGCCCAGAACCAAGAGTGATTCTAACTTAGGCAAGCTGACACCAATTCAGAGCCAGATAAACACATGAAAGAGAAAGGAATAGAAGGTTATGCCGATAGAGTTAGATGAAGAGGTGTGGGAGGAGGCTCGTGTGGAGCATAAACACCGGCATGGACCGGTTGGGCCGAATGGCTTGTTTCTGTGCTGTACATTCTAAGTGTTTGAATTTTCTGCATTCAATATGGCATTTTCCACATTATAAACAGTATTACATTACCTGTGAGGTGAGCAACCTCACTCCCATCTTATAGCCTATAAATAGAACAGGGAAATCAATCATTCTACAAAACAAATTTGTAATGTGCTCTGAAAATGGTTTGCAAGTACTATTTATTTGAATATTGCACTTACAAAGTAGTCTGTGAAGTTCATTTAACAGATTACCCATTCAGAGACCCTAACCACCCCTAAATTTCAATAATTCTCCATGTTTCCTGCTTCACACTTAAATCCAATCCCATTTTGTCCTGGATTCAAGTTGACAATTAGGGACTGAGTAACACAGTGGGTTCGCCCATGGCCCCATCATCTCTGGCACCTGGCTACAAATCCAGCCCACACTGGTGAGGTTGGTGCCTTCCCTCCCCGCAGTTGAAGGAAGCTTACATGGAATGAGTCTTGGGTTGTCTCAGCTCAGCTCTTAATGGGCAAAATCAGCACTAGCTTTCCACAAATGGAAAGTGTCCCCATCTCCAGCACTAACCTATCTCCCGTTTTGATAAGCACAAAATTCACCACACAAAAAAAAGTATAAACCAAAAGTGAATTAAAAAATTGGAATAAAAAAACTTTTTTTTACAGTATGACTAACATCAACAGGAAGAAGGGAAGTTCAAATTTAATGAATGTAGAAGTAAAAATAATTTCATAAAGAATCACACAGTCCTCAGCATCACAGTTGCTTCCTTTGTGCTGCAGGTTTTAATTATTTCATACATTGCTACTGCCTACTGATTATTCCCCATTGGGTTACCACCCCCACTTACCTCACTCCTATTCACTTCCCTGAAGAACGGTTTTCTGCGATGTTTATTTTCATTATGAGTTCAGCTTCTGAGAATTGCTGCTGTCGGAGTGAATCTCTTCCAAGTGCTTCCAGATGCCATGCAAAGATAAATAGGAACTGTACATTACATCACTGCTTAAAACAAAACCACCAACCCCCAACCCCCCACCCCGCCCAATGGGACAACGTCCTTGAAGTTGCGGTTTCTATTCTCTTTGGGACATTTTGGCTGACTTTCAGTAGCGTTCCGCATTCATGCCTCGTTACCATGTCCTGGCAATCGTATATGTTACAAGCACCTTTAACGTGATAGTTGAAATGATTTGCGATTACTTTATATTACTTAAATGCATTTTGACTTCTTTCTCGTTACCACATAAGCCTTGGGTGCATTATAACAAAAGCAAAATACTACGGATGCTGGAAATCTGAAATAAAAATAGAAAATGCTGGAAAACACTCAGCAGGTCAGGCAGTATCTGTGGAGAGAGAAACAGAGTTTACGTTTCAGGTCGACGACCTTTCGTCAGAACTGGAAGAAGTTGGAAATTTAACAGTTTTTAAAGCAAGTACAGTTAGACAAAAATAGAACAGGAGTTAAAGTTCTCAATTGGGGAAAGGCCAATTTTACTAAGCTAAGAAGTGATTTAACAAAAGTGGACTGGAAACAGCTACTTGAAGGTAAATCAATGTCAGAGCAGTGGGAGGCATTCAAGGGGGAGATTTAAGGGGTTCAGAGTAAACATGTTCCCACAAAGAAAAAGGGTGGGACTGCCAAATCTAGAGCCCCCTGGATGACAAGTAGCATACAGGGTAAGATAAGGCAAAAAAGAAAGCTTATGTCAGACACCGAGAACTCAATACTACAGAAAGCCTAGAGGAGTATAAAAAGTGCAGGGGTGAAATTAAAAAGGAAATTAGGAAAGCAAAGAGAGGGCATGAAAAATATTGGCAAGTAAAATCAAGGAAAACCCAAAGATGTTTTATAAATACAGTAAGAGCAAGAGGATAACTAAGGAAAGAGTAGGGCCTATTGGAGACCAAAAAGGTCACCTATGTGTGGTGGTGGAAGATGTTGGTATGGTTCTTAATGAATACTTTGCATCTGTCTTCACAAAAGAGAGGGACGATACAGAGATTGTAGTTGAGGAGGAGGAGTGTGAAATATTGGATGGGATAAACTTAGTGAGAGAGGACGTATTAAGGGGATTAGCATTTTTGAAAGTAGATAAATCACCAGGGCCGGATGAAATGTATCCCAGACTGTTAAAAGAAGCAAGAGAGGAAATAACGGAGGCTCTTAGCATCATTTTCCAATCCTCACTGGATACAGGCATAGTGCCGGAGGATTGGAGGACTGCTAACGTTGTACCATTGTTTAAAAAGGGAGTGAGGGATAGACCGAGTAATTACAGGCCAGTCAGTCTAACCTCGGTGGTGGGCAAATTATTGGAATCAATTCTGAGGGACAGGATAAACTGTCACTTAGAAAGGCACAGGTTAATCAAGGACAGTCAGCATGGATTTGTTAAGGGAAGGTCGTGTCTGACTAACTTGATTGAATTTTTTGAGGAGGTAACAAGGAGGGTCGATGAGGGTAGTGCATTTGATGTTGTCTATGTGGATTTTAGCAAGGCTTTTGACAAGGTCCCACATGGCAGACTGGTCAAAAAAGTACAAGCCCATGGGATCCAAGGGAGGGTGGCAAGTTGGATCCAAAATTGGCTCAGTGGCAGAAAGCAAAGGGTAATGGTCGACGGGTGCTTTTGTGATTGGAAGGCTGTTTCCAATGGGGTTCTGCAGGGCTCAGTACTAGGTCCCTTGCTTTTTGTAGTATATATTAATGATTTGGACTTAAATGTAGGGATCATGATTAAGATGTTTGCAGATGAAACAAAAATTGGTCGTGTGGTTGATAGTGAGGAGGAAAGCTGTAGACTGCAGGAAGATATCAATGGACTGGTCAGGTGGGCAGAAAAGTGGCAAATGGAATTCAATCCGGAGAAGTGTGAGGTAATACATTTGGGGTGGGAAAACAAGGCAAGGGAGTACACAATAAATGGGAGGATACTGAGAGGTGTAGAGGAAGTGAGAGACCTTGGAGACCGTGTCCATAGATCCCTGAAATTGTAGCAGGAAAGGTAGATAAGGTGGTTAAGAAGGTGTACGGGATACTTTCCTTTATTAGCCAAGGCATAGACTATAAGAGCAGGAGGTTATGCTGGAACTGTATAAAACACTGGTTAGGCCACAGCTTGAGTACTGTGTACAGTTCTAGTCACCACATTACAGGAAGGATGTAACTGCACTGGAGAAGGTACAGAGAAGATTTCTGAGAATGTTGCCAGGTCTGGAGAATTTTAGCTATGAGGAAAGATTGGATAGGCTGGGGTTGTTTTCTTTGGAACAGAGGAGGCTGAGGGGAGATTTAATTGAGGTGTACAACGTCATGAGGGGCCTAGATAGAGAGGATTGGAAGGACCAATTTCCCTTAGCAGAGGGGTCAATAACCAGGGGGCATAGATGTAAAGTGATTGGTAGAAGGATTAGAGGGGAGCTGAGGAAAAAGTTTTTCACCCAGAGGGTGGTGGGGGTCTGGAATTCTCTGCCTGAACGGGTGGTAGAGGCAGAAACCCTCAACTCATTTAAAAAGTACCTGGATGTGCACCAGAAGTGCCGTGACCTACAGGGCTACGGACCAAGTGCTGGAAAGTGGGATTAGGCAGGGTGGCTCATTTTCGGCCGGCGCGGACACGATGGGCCAAATGGCCTCCATCTGTGCAGTAAATTTTCCATAATTCTATGATTCTACAGAGCCAGGGAAAAGAGGGGGTAAGGAAGAACAATGGGGAAGGTCTGTGATAGGGCGGAGGGCAGGAGTGATTAAATGACAAAAGGGATGATGGTGCGAGGCATGGAGGGTGGTAATGGGAGAAGTAAAGAAACAAAAGGTGGGTCTGGAGGAGCTGTGAATGGCAACAGCAGAACCATTACCAGCACCTGCTGTCCGAAAAAATGGGAGCAGTGGTTATGATCTGAAGTTATTGAAATCAATGTTGAGTCCGGAAGGTTGTAAAGTGCCTAATCGAAAGATGAGGTGCTTCCTCGAGCTTCCACTGAGCCTCATTGGAACAGCGTAGGAGACCGAGGACAGAGGTGGAGAATTAAAATGGCAAACAACCGTCAGGTCAGGTCAGGCTTGCGGACTGAGCGGAGGTGTTCCGCAAAGCGATTATCCAACCTGCACTTGGTCTCCCCAATGTAGAGGAGACCGCATTGTGAGCAGCAAATACAGTATACTAATTTATAACAAGGTGGGTGTCGTAGGAAAGTTCCCTTATAGCAATTTAGAAGGTTAAGGGGTGTTTTTATTGAGGTTTTTAGGATTTTGGAAGGAATTGATAAAGGTAGATAGTGAGAAACTTTTTCCGCTGGTGGGGGGAGTCTAGGACAAGGGGACATAACCTTAAAATCAGAGCTAGGCCATTCAGGAGAGAAGTTAGGAAACACTTCTTCACGCAAAGGCTGGTAGAAGTGTGGAACTCTCTCTCACAAAAAGCAGTAGATGCTAGCTCGATTAATAATTCAAAATCTGAGATCGATAGATTTTTGCTACCTCAGGATATTAAGGGATTTGGAGCCAAGGCAGGTGGATGGAAATAGGGAAAAAGATCAGGCATGATCTCATTGAATGGCGGAACACGATGGCCTACTCTTATGTTCCTATGTTTAACATCGCATCAAATGTTAGGTGGGAATACTGTGGCAGCCAAGGTCCAGGAGCGCGCAGGACAACAGTGCTGTAATGACCACATGGTTATATAAACAGTTATTTCCAGTTTTTTGTCTGACGTTGAAGTAACCGAGAAGTTAGTTGAGATAACCAGGAGAGGAGACAAACATCTGCCAATCTAGAGAAACTTCCAATGACAATAATTAGCCTCTAATTGACCTTGAGACCTATTTTGACCTATTTCTCTAGAAGAGAGAAGACTGACGGGTGACTTAATAGAGATCTTTAAAATTATGAAGGGGTTTTGATACGGTAGATGTAGAGAAAATGTTTCCGCTTGTTGGGGAATCAAAACTAGTGGTAATAAATATAAGATAGTCAGTAATAAATCCAATAAGGAACTCAGGAAAAACTTCTTTATTCAGAGAGTGGTTAGAATGTGGAACTTGCTACCACAAGGAGTAGCTGAGGCGAATAGCATAGATGCATTTAAGGGGAAGCTAGATAAAACACATGAAGGAGAAAGGAATAGAAGGATATCTTGAAAGGGTTAGATGAAGGAGGATGGGAGGAGGCTCGTGTGGAACATAAACACCAGCATAGACCAGCTGGGCCGAATGGCCTGTTTCTGTACTGTAATTTCTATATAATTCACTGCAGACTATTTTTTTGCCACAGCAAGTACCTGACTGGCCCTTAAGAAGCCAGGTTTGCAGATAAACTACTCATAAGCACCACTGCTGGATATGGGCTAGCCATTGATGAATTTAAAGGGGAGGAACCATTTCTCTACTCCAGTAACAGTAGCTTGACTGTAAATTTCGGGGTCTCCAGAGTGTGTACATATAAGTCTATATATATAAGAACAAATCAGCGTATCTGAAAAGGTCATTGGTTCTTCAAGCTCATTCCCTCCACAACCAGGTGCAATCTACTGTATCATGGCCTCTACCCAATCCAAATTATTGTGTAACTTATTATGTGCATTTAAAATTTATGCACTGCACTCAGAAACTTGGCCACAGCTCTTCTTCTCCTAGAACGTGTACGGAACAGCATGTCTCGTTCAACCCTGTACAGTTGATTTCAGTCACACAACACGTTCTTGGTTTAGGACGATAACTAACGTCTCCACCAAGACGGGCGGGAATTTATTTCTTGAAACTGTTAGGATCAGGGGAACTCAATTTTTGGTGAATCGCTCGATGCTGACGTATATTTTATTTATCTTAGCAAATCTTAAATCGTTTATTAAAATCATTTTCCTTTTCCCGAATGATTTTGACTCCTTCACAAGGCATCGCCGCGTGTGTCACTCACACCATTTCCGTGGGTAAGTCGGTCAGAAATGAGAGAAAATCTAGAAAAACGTTTCAGCTTAACTCTTCAAGAAAAAAAAGTATTTTGGAAATCAAAAATAAAATTAAGCAAATTGTGTAGATAGAACATTCATCAAAACTGTGTCAGTTTGGCCTAGTTGGTAGCACTTCTTGCTTCTGATTCAGAAGGTTGTCTCTCTCGTGGCTTCAGCGCATGATCCGGGTTGATGTTTGCAGTGTTGTAATGAAGGAGCTGCCATTCTTTGGATGAGATGTTGAACCAAGCCTCATCTGCTAGTGGTTCAGGTGGATGTGGCGATCCCATGGCAATATTAGATGAAGAAAGCACAGTCAGTTCTTCTGGCCAACATTAACCAACACTACCAAGACCAGATTCACTGGTTATTGATCTTTTAACTATTTGTGGGAACTAACCGTCCACAAAATGTCTGGCCTGTTTGCTCTTTTCCCAACGGACATTGCACTTCCAAGTAATTTGTTGTATATGAAGTGCTAGGAAACATTTTTTAAGAGATGTATACAACTGTTGATTTCATTTTCTGTCATAACTATCACAACTGTTGAGCACTTATGTGGGCAGCATCATTCAGTGATTTAATTTTAATAAGCCACGGGCTTTGACTGCTTTATTCCCTTGTCAGAGTACTCAAGTGGACTAGTTTTATGTTTTAAGTCTGAGGGATTGAGATGATGGCACAAACTGAATAAGTCTTGTAGCCCTGCGAGGATTTGCACTTGCAATACACAGAGATAAATAGCACGCAAAGCCCGCGCACACTCCCAGGCTCCAAACCCCGCCCACACCCCCCAGGCTGCGGTACGGGCCGTTTGCAGCCTCGGTCTGCTGGAGGCGTTTGGAGTCTCGGCGGTACTCAGGCTGCAAACCCTGCATACTGCCCCAGGCTGCAAACCCCTACAGCCCCAGGCTCCAAACCCCACCTACACCCGACTGCCCCAGGTAATTATGATGCTTGAGGAACACAATAACAGAAAGGAATAGCAAATGTGCCATAAATTACTCAGACTCAGTTTTAGACCTGCAATACTGTCCTATCAAGTATTTGATCTTAGTTACATATTTATTGAGAAGCAGTAATCAGAAGTACTTGCCTGCAGAGGGGGAGGCAAAGCCATCCCGGGATGTGCTCATGTAGTAAGTTGCCATCTGTCTGGATTAGAACCACTTATTGAGTTGGCTGCAATGCAGCTTGTATAATGCCAATTGGACATTCAAAGTTCATTACCTTTAAATAAAAATGTGTGTTTTTTTAAACCTACACTGCTTATAATGTGGAGAAATTACTTGTTAATATTAATAAGATTTTCAGTGAGTTTTCCTCCACCATGCCATGATTATAACTTTGCCCTGTCTCCAGATTTGTTTTGGCAAAATTGGTAATTCTAGTCATGGACTTACCAGCAGATGGTGTCAGGTGACATTGGCATAGATTTGGCAGTAGGTTTTCCACAGACCTCTTGACTGGGGAGAGTTTGCAGCACAGAGCCCCTATTGGGACAGAAGAAGGAAAAACAACTTTTGAGAGTGCACAGGTCCATTTGTTAAAAAATTACTGCAGGTGCAAAACATGAACTGTTTTTGAAAATTTTACCGTAAATCTCCTGTGCACTGTCGTGGCGCATTTACAGAGAAAAAAAGCATAAACGCTCCCCCTTTTGGGCTTTCCTCCAAAACTATTATTTCAAAAACAATTTCCTGGTTTTTGAATTTTTTATAAGCAATGCTTTTTTCTCCTGTCAGTTGCTGCATTGTCAGCCTGCTGATGTCACAACATTTCAGGTGTGCTGACCAACAGCTTGCAAAGAAGAAAAAAGGCTGCCATTGCAGGAGGGGAGTGACATATGGAGGGCGAAGGTCAAAAGTTCATTCCTCATTCGTGTTCTTATATAAAAGAAAAGCATTCTTTTATAAGCTTTAAAAAAAATGCAATTGTATTTTTCATTGAAACAAGGTAAAACAATGAGTTTTTGTTAATCTAAGTGAAGTTATTCTTCAAAAGTATGACAGGAAGCCCAATGAATTTCTCTTTGTGCCAGACAAATAGCACATAATTCATAACCGAAGATACTATACGAGAGTAGGGCTATAAACATTGTCTGGACAAAAGTATATTTTAATTATATATTGCTGTACAGTTGTTTACTTAAAGTGTTTTCATCTGAGTTCATACCATCCACACATAATAATGAAAGGCTTACTCTGGCAAAATGTCTCTCAGGGCTTCGTACAGAGAATACAGAGTGCAGTAACTGCTGTTATGTAGGCAAACATGGCCATTCTGAGAGATGAGGTTAATCTGTTTTTTGGTATGTTGAGGGAGGAATATCGGTTGAGATACTGAGAGAATTTTCTGCTCTTCTTCAAATGGTTCCATTGAATCTTCAGCATTCACCCGAATAAGGATTCAAGATTTCAGCTTAACATCTCTCAAAGATGGCGCCTCTGACAATGCAGCACTCCCTCAGTACTACTTTAGTTCCAGTCCTGCTTAAACCTACAACCTGCTGTCCATGAGTGGAAAGCCCTACCAACAAGGCCAAACTGACGATTGTAATAATACTTAAAATAGTTCACTGGCTATTCCATGGCTGTAATTCCTACGATTCTGTGTGAACATAAGAACATAAGAAATGGGAGCAGGAGTAGGCCATACGGCCCCTCGAGCCTGCTCCGCCATTCAATAAGATCATGGCTGATCTTCGATCTCAACTCCGCTTTCCCGCCCGATCCCCATATCCCTTGATTCCCCTAGACTCCATAAATCTATCCATCTCAGCCTTGAATATACTCAACGATGCAGTATCTGCAGCCCTCTGGGGTAGAGAATTCCAAAGATTCACAACCCTCTGAGTGAAGAAATTCCTCCTCATTTCAGTCTTAAATGGCCGACCCCTTATCCTGAGAGTTAACACTTCACGACCGTTGACACTTCAAAATATTACATTTGACCAGACAGCAGGTAACAAGGCAGAAAGCTGGTGGAAGTGGACAATCAAGAGGGTACACAAGTACATGAAGAGGTACAGAGCTGCACCATATGTAACTCATGTAAAGCCCATTTTGTAAGTAGTTGAAGAGAATATGAAATTTCTCGCCTTGCCCCAATCGCTACATGATATGATTTGGGCCATCGAGTTCTAGTTGAGTTGGAGTTTGTGTAGGATGAAGCTGAGGAGGACAGTGAGGAGATCACTGGAGAAACCAAGGCTTGAGGTAACGAGGGACTTGTGCGCTGATAGGGAGGACGGGACAGTGCTTGGGGTGAGGAGCCTCCATCAGAACCTGTAGGCTGGGGTGGGGGGGAATCTTCACCCTGAGTCTTGATCTGCTTTTCTTCTTTTTTTCTGGGCCGTAGGAGCTCACAGCACGTTGCCAGTTTTTTCTTCCGTCCATTTCTATCTGCCTTATCCCCTACCTCCTCAGCTGTTCACACATTTTCTGTTTGTCTTGTAAATGTGCTTAGGCCTCCTACTGTCTCTCATTAATATCACTTCTGCCATTTAATCATCTACGTTTTCCACCTAAGCATTTTATGAGTGTGTGCATGTGTTTGTGCATGTGTTTGTGTGTGTTTGTGTGAGTGCGCGTGTGTTTGTGTGTGTTTGCATGTGCGTGTGTTTGTGTGTGTTTGCATGTGCGTGTGTTTGTGCGTGTGTTTGTGCGTGTGTTTGTGCGTGTGTGTTTGTGCGCGTTTGTGTGTGTGTTTGTGTGTGTTTGTGCGTGTGTTTATGTGTATGTGTGTGTTTGTGCGTGTTTATGCGTGTGTTTGCGTGTGCGTGTGTTTGTATGTGTTTGTGCGTGTGTTTATGTGTGTGCGTGTGTTTGTGCATGTGTCTATGCGTGTGTTTGTATGTGTGTATTTGTGCGTGTGTTTGTGTGTGTGTTTGTGTGTGTATTTATGCGTGTGTTTATGCGTGTGTTTGTGTGTGTGTTTGTGCGCGTGTTTATGCGTGTGTTTGCGTGTGCGTGTGTTTGTGCGTGTGTGTTTGTGCATGTGTTTGTGTGTGTGTTTCCTTTCCCTCCTCCTTTCTCTTTGTTGTGCCTTTTTTCCTACATTACAACAGTGACTACACTTCAAAAGTACTTCATTGGCTGTAAAGCGCTTTGGGACATCCTGAGGTCTTGAAAGGCACTGTATTAATGCAAGTCTTTTTTAAAATATTGTTCATCTATGATATCTTCTAGTTCGGACGAAGGGTCCCACGCATGAAACGTCAATTTGTAGTATTATTATTATTAAAAAAAGTTGAAACCACAATAAACATAATCCAGTGTGTGCTGAGCCTGCTATCATGGATTTCTTCATCGGTTTGTATTTTTATACAATATACATAATATATTACTGAATTGTTCTTTGTGTGGCAATTGCAATTTTAAGGAGCAATAAAGTTAATTTGAAACCCCAAAAAGGTGTTAAAAATATAAAATATTTTCTAACAATTTCTTTTCATTATTTACTCACCGAACATTGTTCCCCATCATATTTACAAGCCCAGCTCCTTTTAGGTTTCAGAGACCAAAGACTTCTTCAAAAGGTGCAAGCATCAGATGCAGGACGGAGTATCAGAAGAATCAGAGGAATTTTGAGAAATGATGAGAAGTAGAGTTGGGAAGAGCTGAGAGAACATCAGAGAAATCTGGGGAAGGCAGGACAGGTAGAGGTGGGAAGAGCTGAGAGATGAAGGGAGAGGTGAAGAATTTGGATAAACCATAAGGGGCAACAGCATGAACAACTGAGGCATGTGGAGACATTGGAAGAATATGGAGAAAAAAATGACATTGGAGGAAGTATGGGGGTAATCAGATAGTTGTGGGGGCAACATCACGCCATACAAGTGCCAGGCAATGACCATCTCCAACGAGAGAGAGCCTAACCACCTCCCCTTGACATTCAATGGTATTACCCTGGTCATCAACTTCCTGGGGGTCACCATTGACCAGCCATATTCATGTTGTGGTTACTGGAGCAGGTCAGAGGCTGGGTATTCTGTGGCGAGTGGCTCACCTCCTGACTCCCCAAAGCCTTTCCACTATCCACAAGGCACAAGTGCTTGGATGAGTACAGCTCCAACAACACTCAAGAAGCTCGACACCATCCAGGACAAAGCATCCCGCTTGATTGGCACCCCATCCACCACCCTAAACATTCACTCCCTTCACCACCGGCGCACAGTGGCTGCAGTGTGTACCATCCACAGGATGCACTAAGGCTTCTTTGACAGCTCCTCCCAAACCCGCGACCTCTACCACCTAGAAGAACAAGAGCAGCAGGCACATGGGAACACCACCACCTGCACGTTCCCCTCCAAGTCACACACCATCCCGACTTGGAAATATATCGCCGTTCCTTCATCGTCGCTGGGTCAAAATCCTGGAACTCCCTTCCTAACAGCACTGTGGGAGAACCATCACCACACGGACTGCAGCGGTTCAAGAAGGCGGCTCACCACCACCTTCTCAAGGGCAATTAGGGATGGGCAATAAATGCCGGCCTCACCAGCGACACCCACATCCCATGAACGAATTTTTTAAAAAGTGTCAGGAGTGTGATGGAATACTCTCCACTTGCCTGGATGGGTGCAGCTGCAGCACCCCATCCACTGGCTTAAACATCTGCTCCCTCCATCACTGGTGCACTGTGGCTGCAGAGTGTCCTATCCACAGGATGCAGCAACTCGCCAAGGCTTCTTCAGTAACACCTCCCAAACCTGCGACATCCACCACCTAGAAAGAAAAGAGCAGCAGGTGAATGGGAACAACACCACCTGCACGTTCACCTCCAAGTCACACACCATCCCGACTTGGACATATATCGCTGTTCCTTCATTGTCGCTGGGTCAAAATCCTGGAACTCCCGACCTAACAGCACCTTCACCACCAACTTCTCAAGGCCAAATAGGGATGGGCAATAAATACTGGCTTTGCCAGCGATGCCCACATCCCAAGAATGAATTTTTAAAAAGCAAGAGAGCTGTACATAGGAACACTATATTGGTGAGCTCATTCAGGCCTTACTGAAAAATAAGTGTTGCAGACTGTTTGGGGTAATGCCTAATTCCAGTTAAATGAAGGAATGAACTCTCAGATATTTACCGTTCGCTCTCTTAATTTGATACCAATTGTAAAAATGGATGTAATTTTGCTCGTAATGTTTAATAATCTGAAATGCAGCCAAAAGCAATAGTGCAATATTGAACTGGAACTATCTTTTGGCAGAATGTAAATCTTTCACTAATAACTGCATATCCTATTTTTAGACATCCTATTATTCTAATGTCTAGACCTGGCTTCACAGTTCTGAATGATAAGACTAACATATCATGGAAGCCATGGCAATGAACCAGACCCTCAGTCTCTATAAAGAGGGTAGTTGATGGGCAGTGAATGTGAACACGATTAAACATGGTCAGTGCCTGTCCTCATTCCTTCCAATTGATGGAGTAAATTAATTCTCTCACTACCTGGTTGTTTAATTGCTCTTGAAATTGTTCTTCTTAGAGACAGTGGTTTATATTTACACAGTTCTGGAAGAAGGCATCATTGATAACCTCCCGAGAGGGCACTTATCATTGAATCTATTTACAGTGATAAGGTGGGTTTCAGGACCTTTGGACAATGTTCCTGTTTTCAGGCAATACAAATATATGCAATTTGTGCCAATGTTTTGCACAGGATATATACAGGATATATACAGGATGCATACAAGAAAGCATAGAATAAGAAAGGGACATTCAACCATGAAAGCCACTCCTTCCACAGACCATGTACAATCTCTTGGTGGAAAGTGTTGCATCCTGATCCACAAATGTTATCAAGCAAACATTCAGAATGTTCATCCATCCTCACATCTCCATTATTCAACCCTGGCTTTCTGCCCTCCAGGCCTTTCTGAAAATTCCCCTTCTCCCAACTATAGCATCACAGCAACATCATCTCAATTCCTACCCATGCTTAAAATTTCCCGAATCTTATTTGCAACCACATATTTATCCTTTACAGAATGAATTAAGTGTCGTAACCTCAATTGCCTCGACATATCCACCAATTTATGGGAAAAAGTTTGTTCTGTCTCCAGTTCAAGTTGGGGCTTGTTCATTTCAGTCTGTATCCTGCAGTCCCGTACTTGTGCTCTGATTCAAATAGCCTGCATACTTCCACATCACCTATGCCGCTTAGCACCTTAAAATTCTGGATTATGTCCCCTTTTTATCACATCCTAGACTCTTGCACTCCAACATCCAGCATCACCGCATTGTCGGTCTCCGGCTTCATTTTGTTTCACTTCCTCATCCGAGTAAGGAAAAGCAAAAGACTTGGATCATCAACAGAGCTGATTTGGAATCTCTGTTGAGCTGTTGTGAATTTCCTTCTTGATATCACTGAGTACTCAAGTGGGGCCTATAATGGTGCTGTTCTGCTTGACTGATGAACAGAAGGTGCTATTGAATTCTGGCCAGAAAAGCATACTTTTATGTCATATCTAGGACAGAAGCTTTCCATAGACAATGCCCGCACTGACTCCTAGGAGTGCAGGTTAAACTGTATTGAAATGTGTATGAAGCCCATTAAATGTTAGGAGATGTACGGCCTACTGGCCCAATGCTAGATAAATGCGAGTTCTTTCTTTCAATTCTGAGCAGATGGTGCCATTTCTCCAAAAGATCAAATGGGCGAGCCTTTATGATTGACTTAGCAGTCGTGGCCTTTCGTGTACAAGGCTTACCAATGATAGTGTCTGAATGTTGCATCACTGCAGAATCATCCTTTTACTGCTCTGGTTGGTATTAATTTTTTGTCGTTCTCCAAACTCGCACATGTACATGTTCGAATTGTTGAATGAAGATTTTGTACCAAAAATTTTAATTTTGTAAAGTTTTATCTGATCACCTTAGTTCAAACTAACCACGTGTTAAAAACAGGGTCCCAAAGTTTCTACCACATTTGTGTCCAGAGAGACGCGCAGTCTGGGCGCAAACACATTACACGGCTTAAAAGGTCGCAGGATTTTGGGAGTAAGTGGGTTACGCGCGTAACTAAAATACGCCCAAGCATCCGCAATCTTTTAAGTGCGTCCACGTTACCTCTGCGTCCGAATAATTTTCCGCCACACAAAACGGCCACTCCCCCAGATCTCAAACGGGGGTCAGGATACCGAAAAATTCCTGGAGCTTCCAAAAGTTAGAAGAACATTTAGTTGATGTTTGTCCACTCTGAGAATCCTACTTATCATGACGTGCTACTTGTGATATGATCAACTCAGTTTAGGAAAACAGGCTTTTGACCACGACCTCTTTGGTTAGTCAGACTGTTTCATTCAATCCAGCTACTAATAAAGCGTAAAATTAGTATAAATAGCTAATACCCTATCACTGAGGGCAGTGTTGAACAGATAATAATCCGAAACCAATCTATTCCTGCTTACTAGAAGATGCATGCTACAATGGTTGGAGATAGTCTGTGAGAAAACTTTGAAATGACGTCTGTTGAGTTACTGTGATGGGCAGAAATGAGTTAGAAATGATTTATAAATATGTGGATGCAGCATAGCAAAATCTGGGACTCTCTTCCCCCAAAAGGCTGTGGATGCTGGAACAATTGAAGCTTTGAAGACTAAGATTGATAGATTTTTGTCAGGTAAGGGTATCAAGGGATATGCTGCAAAGGCTCCTCAGCAAATGGAGTTGAGGTGCAGATCAGCCATGATCTGATTGAATGGCCGAGCAGGCTCGAGGGGCTGAATGGCCTCCTCCTGTTTCTAATGTTCCTATGTTCCTAAATGACTTTTGGAATCCTCTTCACTCGTCAGGCAGTACGGGCCAGAGCAGATGAGGTAGTTCAGGGAACAAAGAAAAAAGTTAGGAGAATTTTTTGTTAAAAGAGAGGATTGTCAGAACTTGGAATGTCCCACCAGAAACTGTGGTAGAAGCGGAATCCATGATAGCCTTTAAAAGAGAAGTGGGTAAATATTTGAAAAAGAAAAGTTTAAAAGAGTATGAGGAAAAGGCAGGAGAATGGGACTAAGTTCTTTCAGAAAGCTTGCAAAGGCATGATGGGCCGAATGGTCTCATTATCTGTAAAATTCTATGATTTGATGATTCTACACCACTTCAGTCTCTACGAGTGAAGCAGCCACAAACTTCAAACTGTCTAAACCCGAGCGTACATCAAACAAAATATTGCCTTGTAACTTCAGCAACCACACTGCACTTTGAAATGTCAGGAAAAACACCTTAATTCCCAACCCAGTGTACTGACTACAATGAAAATTATTTAAATCTTGGGCTTGTTCTAAAGAGAGGCACATATGAGAGGAACAGGAGGAGGCCATTCAGCCCCTTGGGCCTACTGCGCCATTCAATAAGATCATGGCTGATCTGCACCTCAACTCCGTTTACCCGCCTTTGCTCCATATCCCCTCGATACCCTCACCCAACAAAAATCTATCAATCTCAGTTTTGAAAGTTCCAATTGTTCAAGTAGGAGAAAAGGCCCTTCGACTCATCAAGCTCATTCCTGCAGTGCTCCAATTCATCCGGTCGAGCATCCAATTTCATTTTGAACTACTCAAATGTCGTTGCCTCCACCAGCTTCCAAACCAGAGGCCGATGAGCAACCGGGCAACGGCTCTTGCAATCCAGCTGTCAAAATCGGAGCTCCGACCTGCACTTGTTCTTCTTATTTACTGGTGTGAATTTTGTGGGCCAGGAGGTTTCAAAAGGACTGGCTTAGCACTGTGGCCTCATTGGTGGACAAATATTCCTTAAGATGTACGTAAATTAATGGGGAATGTGGATTTGGACTTTATGGTGGTGGTTTTCCACAGGGTTCTCCCGATCTCCCGTGGTGGCTTTGGCGGAAATCCTGGCGAAATGGCGTAAATGACCATTTTTAGCCGTAATCATCATTTCCCTGGGGTTCGCCCGATCTGCTACCAGACAACCACCTGCGGAAATCCCAGGTATATAAATATGTCGCCCCTGAGGCTCCAAGGTTGTGGGCCCACAAAGACAAAGCAGCTGTGCCACTTCTGTTCCAAACAGTTCTTTCCTTTTGAGTAAAACTTTTCCCCCAAGAAATATTAAAGATGTTACGTTATAAAATAAGCTTCTGGCCCAGAATTTGTTGGAGTGGGGCGTGGCCCCATTTGTTAGATGTTTTTCCTCACCTTTCAGCTCAAAGTCTTTTTGCACCGCAAATTGCAGTAAGTGCGAGCTGATAACGGCGAGGGGCAACAGGACGTCTGGGACCTCAGCGAACGAAGGGACCTACAGTCTATCCCCTTAACCAACGAGATTTAAGGATTGAGAAAGAAACAGAGGAACGACGGAGAAGGAAATCGGGTGAATCAGATTCAAATCAGGTACAGAAAGAGAAATAAAGAGAGGGAAAGAAAGATTGGATTAAGAGAGAGAGAAAAAAGAGACAGAAAGGAAAAGTAAGAAAACATTTTTTAATTTTAAATTTTAAAAACCTCGAGGTTGAGGGCGAGCTCCAGTTTTTGTGAGGCTAATGGCGGAGCGGTGCAAATCGTCCAGTAATTTGTGGCGATTCACAATTCACGGTGTATCTCTTCCTCGCCACAAATTGCTGGGTTATTTACACACTAATAACGGCGAACACCATTAAACTCGCCGCTTTTTTCCCAGCAAATTCTGGGCCTTTTGATCTTTTTTTAATTTTGACATTAAATCGGGTCATCTTTTTAACTTGAGAAATTTGACGACATTTTTATGCTCATCGATGGAATGTTGGCGTTGAGAAATTAAACACTTTTCGACATCAATCTGCGAAGATCAAATAAAACGGACGGTAGAGCCGTCTGGGTTTATCCAGCAATCTTGCATTTGTAAAGCAAGAGTCTCGTAAGAAGGGAGAGTGGGTTGGAGAATCAGTGCTACAGTGTGGTTGCCCTTCACAAAATCCTGTGCTGGGAGTGCTGGATCACCAGACATGCCCCATGGAGTCCCTTCTACTCAGCTTCAATGATATACCTTACCTCCAATCCAACAGAAGCATCTGCCCATTTTCCGCAACATCCATCTCCTCCAGCCCTACAAGCCTCCGAGATCTCTGCGTTCCTCCAATTCTGGCCTCTTGCGCATCCCCGTTTTTAATCGCTCCACCATTGGCGGCCGTGCCTTCAGCTGCCTAGGCCCTAAACTCTGGAATTCCCTCCCTAAACCTCTCCGCCTCTCCACCTCCCTCTCCTCCTTTAAAAGGCTCCTTAAAACCTACCTCTTTGACCAAGCTTTTGGTCACCTGTCCTAATATCTCCTTATGTGGCTCGGTGTCAAATTTTGTTTGATAATCGCTCATGTGAAACCCTTTAGGACATTAAAGGCGCTATATAAATGCAAGTTATTATTGTTTGTAGCCACTCTAGGCAAGACTGCTCATTTAGAACCAGTTTTGTGCTGAATTGTGGCCCGCACTACACAGCTCGAGCCAGATTAAAATGACTGAAAATTAGTTCAATTGGAACCCTTGTAGGTTGCACAGAAAAGTCTTCCAACCTGTCAGTGTGGGCTGAATTCAAACCAAGATTCCAGGGATAAAAAGGACAATATTTTAATACACTGTACCCCAGCTTCCCACTTCCAAATTAGGTGGATCTTCAGTCCAATAATACTCAAATATTTAAAAGGTACAGAAAATTGTAATTACTTCACAATATTGCCCTTCTCGAAGTGGATAGGTTGAAGCTGATGAAGTCCATTTCTGACCTTATGATGGAGGGAAGGTCATTGATGAAGCAGCTGAAGATGGTTGGGCCTAGGACACTGCCCTGAGGAACCCCTGCAGCAATGTCCTGGGGCTGAGATGATTGGCCTCCAACAACTACCACCATCTTACTTTGTGTTAGGTATGACTCCAGCCACTGGAGAGTTTTCCCCCTGATTCCCGTTGACTTCAATTTTACTAGGATTCCTTGGTGCCACTGATGCTGACTGAAGCACTGCAACTGTTGGCCTTACTACTGTTGCAGCTGGGATCAGTTAACTCAACATGGACCAGGCATCAAATCTGGGACATTCTTGGTCCTTATGGTTGAGTATCAGACCAAGCAGTGCATAAACCCTCTAAATCATTGAGGTAGCTCTAATCAAACATCCTAGCACCATGGATCCATCATGCACAAGTACCTTCTGCTTCATCACTTGTCAATGCTGCTTATGTCCTCAGATCCTGATAGCGTTTTAAGAAATAGGGTTCCATTTGATTACACAGAATTACATAGAATTTGCAGCCCAGAAACAGGTCATTCTGCCTAACTGCTCTATGCCAGTGTTTATGCTCTACACAAATCTCCTCCCACCCTTCTTCATCTATCTCCATCAACATATCCTTCCAATCTATAGAGGTCGGTGCTAGGACCACTGCTTGTCTTGATTTGTATTAATGACTTGTACTTGGGTGTGCAGAGCACAATTTCAAAATTTGCAGACGTCACAAAACTTGGAAGGGTAGTAAACAGTGAGGAGGATAGTGATAGACTTCAAGAGGATATCGACAAGCGGGTGGCATGGGCGGACACTTGGCAGATGAAGTTTAATGCAGAAAAATGCAAAGTTATACATTTCGGTAGGAAGAATGAGGAGAGGCAATATAAACTAAAGGGCACAACTCCAAAAGGGGTACAGGAACAGAGAGATCAGGGGGTATATGTGCACAAATTGTTGAAGGTGGCAGGGCAGGTTGAGAAAGTGGTTAAAAAAGGATACGAGATCCTTGGCTTTATAAATAGAGGCATAGAGTACAAAAGTATGGAAGTCATGATATAAAACACTGGTTCAGCCACAACTGGAGTATTGTGTCCAGTTCTGGGCATCGCACTTTGGGAAAGATGTGGAGGCCTTAGAGACGGTGCAGAAGAAATTTACTAGAATGATTCCAAGGATGAGGGACTTCAGTTACATGGATAGACTGGAGAAGCTGGGGTTGTTCTCCTTGGAACAGAAAAGGTTGCGAGGAGATTTGATCGAGGTATTCAAAATCATGAAGGGTCTAGATGGAGTAGATAGAGAGAAACTGTTCCCATTGGCAGAAGGGTCAAGAACCAGAGGACATAGATTTAAGGTGATTGGCAAAAGAACCAAAGGTGACAAGGAAAAACCTTTTTACACAGCGAGTGGTTAGGATCTGGAACGCACTGCCCGAGGGGGTGGTGGAGGCAGATTCAATCATGGCCTTCAAAAGGGAACAGGATAAGTACTTGAAAGGAAAACATTTGCAGGGCTACGGGGAAAGGGCAGGGGAGTGGGACGAGCTGGATTGCTCTTGCATGGAGCTGGCAGGGACTCGATGGGCCAAATGGCTTCCTTCCGTGCTGTCACCTTTCCATGATTCTATGATTGTATGATTCTTTCTCCCTCATGTGTCTAATGGAGTTTTGTGCAGAAGATGATTCAGCTTCTTGAGTGTTTCATTCCTCAGTGGTTCTATGATGTCAGCAATTCATTTGTGTTTTGGTAAAGTGGTGTTATCTACCACAACAAAGTTAGAAATATTCTTCACTTCCTTTAGTTCTGTTTAAACAAAAAAAACCTCTTACAATAATAACAATTGGTCTTAGGTCAGCAATTTCCCCAACTTGAGTTGAAAGGCATTTCCTTTTTCACGCTACATGTGGAAATATGTAGAAAAATATATATTTTTTTGAATAGCAATGATGCCTGTTGCCTTAGGAACAAAATTCATAACATCTACACACACATCACTGTAAATGTTGGAGAGAATGGAAAAGTCATCAAGAAAATATTTCCGATAAGGCTATGGAGAATACTGCATAGCAACAAGTAAACCTCAGTAGCTAGGATTACTTAAACAAATAGGCGATGACATGGTAACAGATGAGGTTAAGTACGACGAATGAGCTTAACTGACAACCTTTGACCCTCAGAAAGGAATTGGCACCAGGGTCTAGAAAAACCCAACGTTTATTAATTTCCTGCACACAGTTTCCTGTGATGATCGCTTTCTCCTTCTCTTGTTTTCTGCAGTGCTTAAAAGGTCTATTCATTTTTTTTAACAGAGTTTTGTGCATAAGTTCAGTTCCTGGAACAGTGAAAACCATTCACCATAATTTTCCATTCTGAGTAATATCCTAGCTGTTTTTGCTGCTAATAAACTAGTTTGCTGCTCTATAGGGAATAGATAGCATAAACTCCGATAAGATAAGGGATCATTCCACCCATTTTGTTTGTTTTGTAAGCGGCACTTACTCACCAATAACCTGCTTACCGATGCTCAGTTCGGGTTCCGCCAGGACCACTCGGCTCCAGACCTCATTACAGCCTTGGTCCAAACATGGACCAAAGAGCTGAATTCCAGAGGTGAGGTGAGAGTGACTGCCCTTGACGTCAAGGCAGCATTTGACCGAGTGTGGCACCAAGGAGCCCGAGTAAAATTGAAGTTAATTGGAAATCAGGGGGAAAACTCTCCAGTGGCTGGAGTCATACCTAGCACAAGAAAGATGGTAGTGATTGTTGGAGGCCAATCATCTCAGCCCCAGGACATTGCTGCAGGAGTTCCTCAGGGCAGTGTCCTCAGCCCAACCATCTTCAGCTGCTTCATCAATGACCTTCCCTCCATCATAAGGTCAGAAATGGGGATGTTCGCTGATGATTGCACAGTGTTCAGTTCCATTCACAACCCCTCAGATAATGAAGCAGTCCATGCCCACATGCAGCAAGACCTGGACAACATCCAGGCTTGGGCTCATAAGTGGCAAGTAACATTGAGGGTGCACCAGATAAGTGCCAGGCAATGACCATCTCCAATAAGAGAGAGTCTAACCACCTCCCCATGACATTCAACGGCATTACCATTGCTAAATCTCCCACCATCAACATCCTGGGGGACACCATTGACCAGAAACTTAACTGGACCAGCCACATAAATAATGTGGCTGCAAGAGCAGGTCAGAGGCTGGGTATTCTGCGGCGAGTGACTCACCTCCTGACTCCGCAAAGCCTTTCCACCATCTACAAGGCACAAGTCAGGAGTGTGATGGAATACTCTCCACTTGCCTGGATGAGTGCAGCTCCGACAACACTCAAGAAGCTCGACACCATCCAGCACAAAGCAGCCCGCTTGATTGGCACCCCATCCACCACCCTAAACATTCACTCCCTTCACCACCGGCGCACCATGGCTGCAGTGTGTACCATCCACAGGATGCACTGCAGCAACTCGCCAAGCCTTCTTCGACAGCACCACCCAAACCCGCAACCTCTACCACCTAGAAGGACAAGGGCAGCAGGCACCATCTGCACTTTCCCCTCCAAGTCACACACCATCCCAACTTGGAAATATACCGCCGTTCCTTCATCGTCGCCGGGTCAAAATCCTGGAACTCCCTTCCTAACAGCACTGTGGGAGAACCGTCACCACACGGACTGCAGCGGTTCAAGAAGGCGGCTCACCACCACCTTCTCAAGGGCAATTAGGGATGGACAATAAATGCCGGCCTCGCCAGCGATGCCCACATCCCATGAACGAATTAAAAAAAAGGTGTAGGTGTATAAATGTCAAGGACCCTGAATTTCCATGGGATTCTCCCGACCTCCCTCTGTAACTTCAGCAGAACCACCAGAGAAATGACATAAACGGGGGTATTTTAGCCGTAAAATATTCCGGGCAGAGGTGACGTGGTGATCGGGCTCTACTGCAATACCCACCACTGTCAAACATGCCTGCTGATACTCACTGGTTAGGTTCATGCATGGTTGCCCTACTTGGTTGCGGTACCTCAGGGCTGCCGAAACCTGCCCCAACATAACTTCATCCATGAGTGTCTTCAGAAGACGGATGGAGAGAAGAGAAGAAAACTTGGAAGAAATATTTTGTTGGGATCGGAGAACTATTACTTAATGGATGCACAGATTTCTCAAAAATCAGTGCCATCTCCATAGACTTTTTTAGTGCTGATCATTCTTACATTGTTTAAAAGGTACCAACAAAAAAACATTGTGGCAACTGTCAATCAAAACATCCAATGGAACCACATGCACTCACCCCCATGGGTTAACATCAAGGCTTGGGCTGACCATTGGCAGGTAACATTCGCACCACATAAGTGCCAGGTAATGACCATCACCACCAAGAGAAGGCCCAAACACTTCCACCTTACCTTCAACAGCACCATCATCACCAAATCCCCCACCATGAGCATCCGGGGGATCACCACAGATCCGCTTATCTGGAGCCACCGTACCAATAACATGGCTGCAAGGTCAGGGCAGAGAATGAGCACTTTTTTTGGACACTGAGGGAATCAAGGGATGTGGGGATAGGGTGGGAGTGAGGTGGAAGATCAGCCATGGTATTGAATGGTGGAGCAGTCTCGAGACCTACTCCTGCTCCTACTGCTTATGTTCCTATGTTCTCACCTCCTGGCCCCTCAAAGTCACTCTGCCATCTACAAGGCTCAAGAGAGCAGTGTGATGGACTATGCAACAACATTCAAGAAGCTCAGCACCATACAGGACAGAGCAGTTCTCTTAGTCAGTCTTTATGCCTCTAGAAATCAATATCCACCCCCTCCACCAGCGGTGAACTGTGGCTGCACGATATATGATCTGCAGGATGCACTGCAGCAATTCACCAAGCTTATTTTGACCGCACCTCCCATTCCCATGATCTCCAACAAGGGCAAGAGCAACACCATCACCTCCACGTTCCCCTCCAAGTCACACCCTATCCTGACTTGAACATTTATCACTCCTCCTTCACCATCACTGGGTCAATATCCTGGAATTCCGTACCTATCTTCATCATGGGACCACCATCAGCACAAGGACTGCAGTGGTTCAAGGAGATGGTCCCCCACCACCTGCTTCTCAGGGCCACTAGGGATGGACAATAAAAATGCAGCTTTGTCAGTGTCAAGAGCAATGAAAAGAGACATAATTTTAGATTCTCTGATCCATTCTGAATGAGCCCTCTTTAATTCAGTTTAGCACTTGGCCACCTTCAGCTGATCTGCAGCTACTACTGTATGACCGATGCATACAACCTACTTGAGATCCAGTTATGAAATAAAGACAAAACTTGGGGGAAAAGGAAACCAGCCATCTTCAGCGGTGGAGCGGAGGGTGGCATGTGACCATTCAAGAAGAGAAAGAGACTAGACGAGCCATTGTCCCATGATGGATACCATCCACAAACAACTTCATGATATCTTCAGAGTGAAATGGCAGTTTCCAATTAAATATCAACTCAAAATGGTAAAGATACACCATCTTGATGCTCGTTGATGAACCGGGCCCTAAATCTTTTCGCACAACTGCTCAAGGGCTGACAATGCCCCTTTTTGTCATGCAGTTCAGCTTATCGTGCTATCTTTTTTTGTCTCCTTCCACTTTTCACAGCTGCAGGCATCTACACAACCCTTCCTTCCTCTGGGAGACTGAAGCCTCATTTAACCGCAGCTGTAAATTCACATTTGTGCCAAATTTACAGCTGCTTGCAATTATAAAGCGGAGTGTAAATGGTAACTTAATTATCTCCGATCTTCGATCCAAGCGAAATGTTCTATGTCCTGATGTTGGTTTAGTATTAGCTCAAGAGCAAATGGATTCAAACCAGGCCATCGGTCTGATTCAAAGCTTCTCTTCTGCTCTGCTGGATATGATGGAGCAAATGTCCTTTTCTCATTCTATGTCTGCCTTTCTTATATAACAGTGCTTTTGTTGGACAGAGAGCATTGTATTTGGTTATCTGATGGGGATGCTTCATAATTGGATTGAACTTAGGAATTTGAGCATTTTGAGTTCATTCCTTAATGGCCACGTCCAGACTAATTATGGTTCAGTGACACTTTCAGAAACTCTGCTGCTCGTATCCTAACTCGAACCAAGTCCCGTTCACCCATCACCCCTGTGCTCGCTGACCTACATTGGCTCCCGGTCCAGCAACGCTATGATTTTAAAACTCTCATCCTTGTTTTCAAATCCCTCCATGGCCTCGCCCCTCCCTATCTCTGTAACCTCCTTCAGCCCTACAAGATCTCTGTGCTCCTCCAATTCTGGCCTCTTGAGCACCCCCGATTTTCATCCCTCCATCATTGGCAGCCGTACCTTCAGCTGCCTTGGCCCTAAGCTCTGGAATTCCCTCCCTAAACCTCTCCGTCTCTCTACCTCACTCACCTCATCGAAGACGGTCCTTAAAACCTACCTCTTTGATCAAGGAGAGTAGGAGGTTTAGGGGTGATCTTATAGAAGTCTATAAAATAATGAGGGGCATAGATAAGGTAGATAGTCAAAATCTTTTCCCAAAGGTAGGGGAGTCTATAACGAGGGGGCATAGATTTAAGGTGAGAGGGGAGAGATACAAAAGGGTCCAGAGGGGCAATTTTTTCACTCAAAGGGTGGTGAGTGTCTGGAACGAGCTGCCAGAGGCAGTAGTAGAGGCAGGTACAATTTTGTCTTTTAAAAAGCATTTGGACAGTTACATGGGTAAGATGGGTATAGAGGGATATGGGCCAAGTGCAGGCAATTGGGACTAGCTTAGTGGTATAAACTGGGTGACATGGACATGTTGGGCCGAAGGGCCTGTTTCCATGTTGTAAACTTCTATGATTCTAAGGTTTTGGTCGCCTGTCCTAATATCTCATGTGGCTCGGTGTCAAATTTTGTTTGGTAACGTTCCTGCAAAGCGCCATGGGACATTTTACTGCATTAAAGGCACGTTATAAATGCAGGTTGTTGTTGTAAGGGTAGCACATTCCCATTGGAAACAAAAATAGGGAGAGATGCATAACTGGCGGCCGATCTAATATCGTCCCATTTACTCATCGCCCAAAATTAAAATTACCCCCAGTATGTGTTTGATTAGCAGCTTTTTATGAAGTTAACAATCATTTAAATTTACTTGGTCCTGGTGCCTTTGAAGTATTCAAAGAGAGATAGCCAAGTTAGTTTGCTTCTGTCAAAGAACCACTACAGAAGAATATTATTTATTATAGTTTTGCATAGTTGTTGTTAACTATTTATTAATTTCTACTGGCTAACTCAGCTTAAAAACTACTCTATCATACATGCTGTGTTACTGCTACTATTCACTTGTTCTTCCACATTTTCTTCCACAGATGAATAACTTTGTTTGGTAGTTAAAACCTAAACCAAAGTCTAGCGTTGTGTTATTCTGCTGTCTTCTGAAGACAAGGTGGGTCATTTGAAATAAAAAAGAGCCTTGCATTTATATAGCGCCTTTCACAACCTCAGGTTGTCCCAAAGTACTTTACAGCCAATAAAGTACTTTTGAAGTGTAGTCACAGTTGTAATGTAGGAAATGCAGCACCCAATTTGCACACAGCAAGATCCCGCAAACAGCAATGAGATACATGATCAGATAATCTGTTTTAGTGATATTGGTTGAGGCATCAATATTGGCTAGGACACCGGAGAGAACTCCCCTGCACTTCTTCAAAATAGTGCCAACAGAATCTTTTACGTCCACCTGAGAGGGCAGACGGGGCCTCGGTTTAACATCTCATCCAAAAGACGGCACCTCTGACAGTGCAGCATTCCCTCAGCACTGGCACTGAAATGTCAGCCTGGATTATGTGCTCAAGTCTCTGGAGTGGGACTTGAACCCATGACCTTCCGACTCCGAGGTGAGAGTGCCACCAACTGAGCCACAGCTGACACCAATAGAAATGAAAATCAGACGGTTTCTGTGATGGACAGCTGATCCTGAGCATCAAGTTGAATATCTACCTGAAGTTCCCACAAACCTTGGGTTGCACTTACCTGGGATCAATGGGTCACAACCTGCTTCAAGGTCATAAAACAATTCTTTTTTTTTAGTTCAAATGTTTCTATTCTTTCATCTTCCATCAATGCAGCGCGAGCAACAAAAACGCCCTTTTTGAGTCGGGAGCATTGAATTTGACGACAAATAATAAGGTGCATTTCTTCGCACTAAATTTTGACCTCTCTTTCTTCTGGATTTCTGATTTTGTGCCGATTTGCCGGACTGCTGGATCACATCTGCCATCTCGTGGCATAAAGTCTACCAACAAATCGAGAGGCTCTTCTTTCCTGATCTAGCCTTCCCTTCAAACCGAATGAAAACTACATTTATCGTAGGGTTGCATCCAGCCCTTGGAAGGAAGTACTGCGTAGTTTGCATAAATAAATTCAGATTCAGTGCAGCACTTTAACGTTCTTGCCAACCTGAAATGAGGCCAAATTCCCAAAGTATTATTATTTGACCATGCTTAATCTGAATGAATTGTCAGAAGGCTGGGATTTGTCAAAGCAAAATAATATAATGCTCTTATTTACACTCCTGTACGTCAAAGTTCAAGTGAAAAATTCTATCATAAATATCATCTGTTTTATCTAAAGTAGACAAAAGGTACAGAAGCAGCTAATTAATTTCATATCTCTCCATTCCCACTCCTCCTCCTCCCTCATTTACACCAGGTGCATTTTTGGTCGGTGACGTTGGGAAACAGTGAGAGCTTCCACAAAGTGCCCCCATCTAGTGGCCTGTTTCACAAATATCATCTGGGCTGGGGATTTTCTATAATGCCACTCCACATTGCTAATCTATTGTGCACTTGTGTTATATATTGTTATTTTGTTACAAACAAAGGGCAAAAAGTTTTTTCTCCCAGCTCCCAAAAATGCAAATTGGGGAGGGAGGGGGAGAGGATTGGGAATGGAGAGATGTGAAATTAATTAGCTGTTTCTGTACCTTTCCTCTGCTTGAGATAAAACAGATGATATTTATGATAGAATTTCTCACTTGTACTTTGACATCCAGTAGTGTAAGGTTTCTGCTTTGACAAATTTCTGACAATCATCGTATCGAAGTATGTTATAGCACAGGAGGAGGCCATTCGGCCCATCGTGCCTCTGCCGACTCTTTGAAAGAGCTATCCAATTAGTCCCATTCCTCTGCTTTTTCCCCATAGCCCCGCAAATTTTTTCCCTTCAAGTATTTATCCAATTCCCTTTTGAAAGTTATAATTGAATCTGCTTCCACCGCCCTTTCAGGCAGCGCATTCCAGATCATAACAACTCGCTGTGTAAAAAAATGTTTCCTCATGGCGCCTCTGGTTCTTTTGCCAGTCACCTTAAATCTGTGTCCTCTGGTTACTGACCCTTCTGCCACTGGAAACAGTTTCTCCTTATTTACTCTATCAAAACAGTTCATGATTTTGAACACCTCTATCAAATCTCTTTTTTTTAAATTTCAAAATATACTTTATTTCATAAAATTTAAGGAAACACACAGTTCATTGTAAATACACAATTACAATTCAAAACAACACAATACAGATCGTACACACTCCAATCCCATCATTACAATTTAAAACACAGTACATATCTTCTAATACATTCTGTACAATACATGGTGGCTTTTCCCTCCATCAAATCTCCTCTTAACCTTCTCTGCTGTAAGGAGAACAGCCCCAGCTTCTCCAGTCTCTCCACATAACTGAAGTCCCTTATCCCCGGTACAATTCTAGTAAATCTGGTTGTTAAATTTATTCAAGTTATGTATGGTCACACAATAATACTCTAGGAATTTGGTCTATTTCCAGACCGGTAATAATGATAGAGTGCAGCACTGAATCTGATTTCGCTACAATAGCAGAGTGAGAAATTTCAGACAAACACATTAAGCATTCGTACACGAGTATCCCCCCTTGGTCTTAGTCTCTTCACAGTTTACTGGGCTGTGGAATTTGCAAAGGGTTTTCATTTGCTGACCGAGCCCAGTTTGAAACAAGCCCTGGCAGCCGATATCTCATTCTGCTCATCACCAGGTCCTCCGCGGTGTTTTAATTTGGTTGGTGTTGGGACAAACAATACAACATGGTCGATTTTCGTCTTCACCGCCTGGCCTGGCCTGGCCCGGGGTGGGGGGGGGGGTAATCTGGCGGAGCAGATTGCCCGCCCGTTGTAGAACCCGCCTGATTTTCATTCCGTTGATTTCTGCTCCGTCAGATTATTGCCTAAGGGTCGAAGATGAAAATCTCCCCCAATGATCCATGTCCATGTGCACAGCTGTAGCGGAAAATGTTACATTGAATATAAAGCGATATGAAACTGGGATTTGAGAAAAGAAAATGCAGAGGGGTAGATTTTGGTCTGGGCTTGTTTGTGGGACCTTGCTGTGCGCAGATTGGCTGCCGTGTTTCCTGCCTACACTTCAAAAAAGTATTTCATCGGCTGTAAAGTGCTTTGGGATGTCCTGAGGTTATGAAAGGTACCTTATAAATACAAGTTCTTTCTTTCTTTTTATTCCAGCATGTATTCTGGATAGGAGGAAAAGAAATTGGAAAAAATATCTAATATTTATTGCTGTACACATTAACAGAACTGTGCTTCAATAAAAATGAAAAGCAGATGATTTTAGGTTTTCGTTAAAATCAAAAAAACAAGAGCGATAGTTAAACAGAAACCACCAAGAGACAGCATACTTTGGCACACCAATAAAATATAACTATAGCATCTTCCAAACTGACACTGCCACCATTTTCTGTAGCTCATCCTAGTTTAAGAATACAATGGGTAAATACTTGAAAAGGAAATATTTGCAGGGCTATGGGGAAAGAGCACGGGGCGTGGGACTAACTGGATAGCTCCTTCAAAGAACCGGCACAGGCACGATGGGCCGAATGATTCTGATTCTAAGAATGTAGCAATATTTGAACTTGTGAAGTTTCTGAGATTCCTGATGACCACAGTGCTGACAAAGTGGAACTCCAGTCGGATGATGTGTCAAATTGTGGTGCCAGCAGTCTCATGTTTTTGAATCATTTCTAAAGGTGGCCGACCGCAGAGAATTCAACATGCAGGTAAAACAAACAGAGAAGGAATTTAAGCAAAGGTAATGAATCAGTACAACTACATGTCCTCCTCCAATATACAGTATGCGACAGGACAGGCCCTGCTGATGCCAATGCCGTCTCCACATTCTATGTATATATTGTGCAACGAGTCACAAGATGTAAAATCTTCTGCAACTAAAGCCTGAGGCTCACGAGTCATGCCAGTAACTTCGACTGTGCTGAAATCAAGACTCTCCGTCTCCATCTCTTTCCAGTTTTATTTTAATTCATTTTCAGGCGATTACAGGCACTGGCCAACGCTCTCAACTAGTATTCAGCAGCAAGCTTTACTTGTTTTGATCAATCCTTTGAAGGGCCTTGCCCACCTTCCCTTTCCAGTTCTGACAAAGAGGGGTGAAATTGGCCTTTGTCAGCGGGGCTCGGAGCGAATTGCTTTACACCATGTCAGTGGAAAAGAAAATCGAGTGTGGTGCAAAACCCATCGACCGATTCGCTATGAGACCGTTTCACCCTATTGGCAAAGACCAATTTCACCCCCAAGTATCTCCACCTGAATCATTAACGTAACTTTTCCCTTTTCACATGCCGATGGACCTGCTGTGTATTTCCAGCATTTTACGCTTCTATGTTACATATTCAACATTTGTACTTTTGAAAATCTCTCACACTCTAACTCATTCTTTTTCAGGACCTCAAAACCGAAGAACTTTTTATTTTCCTCACTTCACCTTTCCTCCTAAAATCTAACAGCTTTAAAGCCCAAACTAGGAATCACTTATCACTGCTTCTTGATTTATCCCATGATCAACCTTGCTTTTGTTCTGCACTGTGGGCTTTGGCCTCTTATCTTAGGTTCTCAAGTTTAAAAAAAAAAGAAAACTTCACAATTATAAGATAACATGCGGATGATCCGTGTTATCCAGTTTTCATGAAGACTGATCAGACCTACCCTCAACTCGGATCGTGAGCCTTACAGTCTTTAACACACTTTCACACCTTTCAAAGTACAAAGTGAATTTCCCCAAGGCTCTGATGCCTCCCGATCGGTCCCCAAGACCAGAGAGGATGCATTAGAATCATAGAATCATACAGCACAGAAGGAGGCCATTCAGCCCATCGTTCCTGTGCTGGTTCTTTGAAAGGGCTGTCCAATTAGTCCCACTCCCCTGCTCTTTCCTCACAGCCCTGCAAATTTTTCCTTTTTAAGTATACATCAAATTCCCTTTTGAAAGTTACTACTGAATCTGCTTCCACCGACCTTTCAGGCAGCGCATTCCAGATCATAACAACTCATTGTGTAACAAAAATTCCCATCTTCCCTCTGGTTCTTTTGCCAATTATCTTAAATCTGTGTTCTCTGGTTGCCCACCCTTCTGCCACTGGAAACAGTTTCTCCTTATTTAACTTGTCAAAACCCCATATAATTTTTAACACCCCTATTAAACCTCCCCTTAACTTTCTCTGCTCTAAGGAGAACAACCCCAGCTTCTCTAGTCTATCGACATAACTGAAGTCCCTCATCCCTGCTACTATTCCAGTTAAATTTCCTTTGCACCCTCTCCAAGGCATTCATTGGCTGAATAGCCTGCTGCCACTCACTGTGTACATGAATAATGACCCTTTGGGCAGGGTACTGGAGGGTGGTAGGTGCCTGGGGAACTGTAGTCCAGCAAGAGTCTGCACTTTCGGAGTCAGCTGTGGCTCACACTCTCACCTCTGAGCTAGAAGGTTGTGGGTTCAAGTCCCACTCCAGAGACTTGAGCACATAATCTAGGCTGACACTCCCAGTGCAGTATAGAGGGAGGGTTGCACTTTTGAATTGCCGTCTCTCAGATGAGACGTGAAACTGAAGCCTTGTCTGCCCTCTCAGGTGGATATAAAAGGTCCCATGGTGCTATTTCGAAGAAGAGCAGGTGAGTGCTCCCTGGTGGCCTGGCCAATATTTATCCCTCAACCAACATTCCAAAAAACAACTGATATTCTGGTCATTATCTCATTGCTGTTTGTGGGACATTGCTGTGTGTATATTGGCTGCCATGTTTCCTACATTACAACAGTGACTACACTTCAAAAATACTTCATTGGCTGTAAAGTGCTTTGGGACGGGACGTGACATGATGTGCATTTATCAAGTGCCTATCTTTTGTTATTCAGGAGAGGGGAGAAAGATTTAAGCTCGCCCACGTGCAAAGTGCACTCTTTAGCCCTCACAATCAACTCTTCTGACTTCAGAGTGCCTACTGGGGTCCAAAACGGGTCTGGATTTACAGCAGTACCGTTAAAGGTGTGAGCTGTGCAGCTGAGATTGCAACACCAAGAATTTTCCACAGGTTTCTTTCTTAATGGGGATCTGATAGGAGGAACACAGTGCGGTATTGTCACTGCAAATCATTTCAAAGAAAACAGGCGGTTCATCAGATTAAAATCTGGGTAGGGCAAGAAAGGTTTGTGCTGGTAATGGATTTCCTGTGAAAATGTGTGAGAGTGGAAAGACCTGTCAGAGTTAAGGCATTTCCATGAGGTGAGTGCAAGAAAAACAAATGACAAACTCAGAAAAAGGTCAAACCAAAAATAAGTTCTTAAAGATTCTTTCTCAGCCTGATATTTTTAATGAATTAATCGTTCAGCAGGAATTTGGTCTTTTCGAGATTAATTTTGTTTTCCCTTAACGTTCTCTGAAAGCTCCTGGCTGTGTTCCTCCTCACCTCACAGAACGCATCAAGTGAAAGCGCTCTGAATTAAACTAATCCTCGCTAAAAATAAGAGCTTCACATTTCAAATGGGCGGTCAAAATTTCAGCTCCTCAGCCATCTGTCCGTTGATTTTGAGAATGGGAGGCATTTGAGGAGAAATTATTCGATGTAAGGCTGAAGCCTTTAAAAGACCAAAAGAAGAAATCTACAAATGTTGAAAATCTGAAATTAAAAACAGAAAAGGCAGGGACTCTAAACAAACGTTAACCAATCCTCTCTCTTTTCTGATGTTGATGTTTTTCTGTTTTTCCTGCGGCCTTTAATATTTAAAGTGTCCTATTTGACCCTGAGCTGAGCTTCCGACCGCATATCCTCTCCATAATCAAGACCGCCTACTTCCACCTCCGTAACATCATCCGTCTCAGCTCATGTGCTGCTGAAAACCTCACCCGTGCCTTTGTTACCTCCAGACTCCACTATTCCAATGCTCTCCTGGCCGGCCTCCCACCTTGCACCTTCCTTAAACTTGAGCTCATCCATAACTCTGATCCCCTAATCCTAACTCGCACCAAGTCCTGTTCACCCATCATACCTGTGATCGCTGACCCACATTGGCTCCCAGTTAAAATTCTCATCCGTTTTCAAATCCCTCCATGGCCTCCCTATCTCTGTAACCTCCTCCAGCCCTACAACCCTCCGTGATCTCTACGCCCCTCCAATTCTGGCCTCATGTGCATTCCCGATTTTAATCGCTCCATCATTGGCGGCCGTGCCTTCAGCTGCCTAGGCCCTAAGCTCTAGAATTCCCTCCCTTAACCTCTCCGCCTCGCCACCTCCCTCTCCTCCTTTAAGACACTTCTTAAAACCTACCTCTGTGACCAAGTGTTTGGTCACCTGACCAAACAACTCCTTATGTGGCCCGGTGTCAAATTTTGTTTGATAATCACTCTTGTGAAGCGCCTTGGGACGTTTTACTACGCTAAAGGCGTTATATAAATGCAGGTTGTTGTGGTGTCCTTATTAGCGACAGAAAAACCTTTTTTAAAAAAAACAATGGGCATGTGCCTTTTCATTTTACACTTTTTACTTGAGTGGATCAATATGCCATTGACATGTTAAATTGGATGTTATTTGCAAAATGCAGCTGATTGGTACAGACTTTGACTGCTTGCTGCTCCTCTCCCATTTTAAAATGATGTTCTCCAAGCAACAATTTACATTTTATATAGCACCTTCAACTTCACGGGAGCGTGATCAGAAAAAATTGACACTGAGCCAAAGAAGGAGGATGGGTGACTTAAAGCTTGGTTTAAGAGGTGGGTTTTAAGGAGCGTCTTAAAAGAGGACAGAGAGATGGAGAGGTTTAGGGAGGGAATTCCAGAGCTTAGGGTCTGGACGGCTTAGAGCACAGGTGTGCTGGTGTCCATTCTCCCAGTGATCCTGTCTAATCAGACATCAGGAGATATGAGCGTACTTCATATTGACTTATCCTCCCATTTTTCCCCTTCCTCTCCGATGAGTTACAATTCATCATGTATGGACTTTGCAGCACGCATGCTTTGTGAAGCTTTGTTAGCCGCTCTCTTCATGATCCCTTCCTGCTAGATAAGGTGAATTCCAATGCTGCTTTTTACAGATTTCTTACCAACTTCTGGCCTGCAGTGCAGCTTCATCCAGGGCAAGCACAGGTCAGTGAGAAAGAACAAAACAGACAAAGGAAAGAATATTTACCAGAGCAGAACATTAGTATCAAAAGTTTTGTACTTGAACACAGTAACATCACGTGCAGTGATTGGGGAGTGCCAATTCCTTATAAGGGGTCAACTTTGCTCAGTTGGTAGCGCTCTTGCCTCCAATTCAAAGAGATTGTGGGTTCAAGCCCCACTTCAGGACCTGAGAATATAATCTAGGCTGACAATTGATTGAAGTAGTGAGGAAGTGTTGTACTGGCAGAGGTCCCATTGCTTAGATAAAGCATCTGCACGTGCAGGTGGATGTAAAAGATTCCGTGGCATTAGTCAAAGAATAAGAAGTTCTCCTGGTGTCCTGGCCAACATTCATCCCTCGACCAACACCATCAAAATAGATTAACTGTTCATTCAGCTCCATTTGTTGCTTATGGGACTGTTCTGTGCACAAATTGGCTACCAAATTTGCCTACAAAACAATAGCGATTGAATTTCTAAAGTAATTTATTGGCTGTGAAGCACTTTGGGACATCCTGAAGATGTGAAAATGGTATATAAATGCAAGTTCTTTCTTTACCCCAAAGGACCCCAAAATTTCTATTATTTTTGATTTAATTGGACCAACCAATTGTGGGGAAATTGCACCTTCAGAAGGACATATTGGCCTTGGAGGGAGTGCAGCGTAGGTTTACTGGAATGATACCCGGACTTCAAGGGTTAAGTTACGAGGAGAGATTACACAAATTGGGGTTGTATTCTCTGGAGTTTAGAAGGTTAAGGGGTGATCTGATTGAAGTTTATAAGATATTAAGGGGAACAGATAGGGTGGATAGAGAGAAACTATTTCCGCTGGTTGGGATTCTAGGAGTAGGGGGCACAGTCTAAAAATTAGAGCCAGACCTTTCAGGAGCGAGATTAGAAAATATTTCTACATACAAAGGGTTGTAGAAGTTTGGAACTCTCTTCTGCAAACAGCAATTGATACTAGCTCAATTGCTAAATTTAAATGTGAGATAGGTAGCTTTTTGGCAACCAAAGGTATTAAGGGATATGGGCCAAAGGCAGGTATATGGAGCTAGATCACAGATCAGCCATGATCTTATCAAAAGGCGGAGCAGGCACGAAGGGCTGAATGGCCTACTCCTGTTCCTATGTTCCTAACCCTTCTTTTGGATCACTTGATAGAAACACAGAAACAACGGATGTTCTTCCCGAGCTGGTCAGTTCCGCAATTTGACCGGTGAAAACCGATTAGTTGGACTTGCATTTGTAAATGTTCACCGGGTTATTGAAGTGAATAGTCGTGAAGTTATTTATAGACTAGCGACACATAGCCAGCACGCGGACTTCAGGCTTTAGAGTTTTTGTCTGGCAAGACTTTTTTTTTCCTTTTCATTTGCTTTATTTGAATTGTTAGATTAATGGAAGTAATAATATTTTTTTGAACCTCATTATGAGATTCCTCTTTGAAAAATAGACCTTTTAAAGTACTTTTGTTTGATCCGGCAAACTCATATTCAACCACTCCCCTCCCCCACCTCGAAAAAAATCCTGCCTAGGCCACTGACTTGTATTAAACTTTCAGGAGTTTACAAATAGTACAGTTGTTTGACCTGCCAACACTCACTGGCCTGGCTCACCCATAGGAAAATGAGTGTGGTATCAGAGGTTACTTGGTGCCCATGTAACTGCACAGTGGCAAAAATCAGAACCTTCAGAAGAGAAAGGGAGAAAAAAAATCGGGAGGAAAAATATTTTAAGTCCTAAACAGTTAACCCATCAAAGGAATTATAACAGGCTTGACTCATTTGCTCCCCACAATATCAGTATAATGATTGCATTCCATGGTGTCTGAAGGCTGAGAAGAAAGAGCACCGGGAGATCAGGTGACTGGAGCCATCGAAACCCCGATGGGATTATTCCTCCTCTATCTAGGGGAGGTATCGTGCAGCAGCTAAATATAGCCTAAAGACTTCCTCTGACTCAAACAGAAGAGCAAGACGTTTGGGTCACTGACTCTGTGGCATTCAGGTCTCCACAATAAGCAGCAAAGAAAGAAAATAATCAGTGGAAAAAAATTTGCAATGGGACAAAAAAATCCCAACAATTGCATTTTGGCTTATCTTTGGACAGGTAGTATTTTCTTTGATAACTGTAACAGAGCTCGTTTGTACAGTTAAGAATTTCCATGAAATCTTAATCATTAAAAAAACAATGATCCCCCCCCGCCCCCCCCCACCCCAACAAAGCGTGTTACCACATTTGTACATGACAGTTGTTCACCTCCATTTGAGCCATTTCAAATTGAGGCAAGTTGCTCCTCCGAGCCAGAGTTAAAATCAGAGGGGACCTTACCCGACAAGGCTCAGGTGCATTTCACAGCAGACTGTTCCAAGTGCTGGGGCTCTGGAACAATCGTGCTCAAGAAGAGACGCCAACAATGGAGAGCCCGCTCTTCCCCTTGTGTTACGTGCTGAGGGCGACAGCACAAGATCAACGTGCAAGCTTCTCGAGAGACCCAGGGGCAGGGAGCTGGGAGCACTCGTCAGGCAGTGACACTTATGGGGGTGACCAACAGAGGCTGAAATTAAATAACACACTCAGAATACGATTCCTGCCACAGTATACATGCTCTAGACTTTCTTTTGACAGTTACAAAAAAAACTTTAAACAAAATGTTGAGAGCTACAATATCCAGCAATTTTTTTAATGTCAATTTTGGAAGCTCAAATTGAATCAAGCAGTGACCTGGGTCTTATTTCCTCACTTTTCATTTCTTTTCCTGTTCAAATCCTCTCATCCCCATACGCTATTCCACATCTGGACGGACAGCTGAGCTTCTGGCAATATGGGCCTGGCCTGCCAGTCCTCTAAGATATTAAATGTGGGACCTGTGGTTGCTCCCGTCGAGGGCAAAAAATGCCAAGCACGATCTGTCTGTTGGTACAAGGCCCTGATTGGCTGAAGCAGTGGTCCTTAAAAGGGACAGCTGCAGGCCACTCACACAACGGCCACTGAAAGCTTTTCTGTGTATTTTTTGCAGGGTCAGCGGGGAGCAGGAATGCTCCCCCAGGTCCCCAAAGATATTGTGACCTGCTGCTGGCTGCTCAGTGATTTTTCCTTCCCCCCTCCCCATCACCACATAGTGCCCCCCGCCCCACCCTTTTCCACTGGCTCAGCTCTGCAATGCAACAGCCAGATTTCTCCCCCCTGCCCACCCCCCCCAACCCCTGGATTGGCGAGCTGCCGGTCAGTATTCATTGAGCACTTGGCAGCTCAACGACCCAATGCAAATGAGTCCCGGCCTTGCAAGTAGTTCATGCCTCACGTTACTGGGCGGGGGGGCATGGATGCGATCGCTCGCACGCTGCCCGCCCGATATGGGTGAATGTTGAAAATTGCCCCCCCATCGCCTCTTTGGAATGGCAAGTGACTGTAGTGGCAGTGATGGGTGGGGCAGGAGGGACAGGGTTGGATTTGTGACTCCAAAATGCAAGTCCTGCAACTCAATGTTGCAAAGGTGTCAGCCGTGGCTCAGTGGGCAGCACTTACACGTCAGAGTCAGAAAGTGCTGGGTTCAAGTCCAACTCCAGGACTTGAGAACATAACCTCGGCTGACACTCCAGTGCTGTACTGAGGGAGTACTGCACTGTCGGAGGTGCCAACTTTCAGATCAGACATTAAACCGTTTGTCCTCTCAGATGAATGTAAAAGAGCCCGTGGCACTTTTTGAAGGAGGAGCAGGGGAGTTCTCCCCGGTGTCTTGACCAATATTTATCCCTCAACCAACATCAATAAATAACAGGTTATCTGGTCATTATCGCATTGCTGTTTGTGGGACCTTACTGTGCGAAAATTGGCTGTTTCCTACATTACAACAGTGACTTCATCGTCGCTGGGTCAAAATCCTGGAACTCCCTTCCTAACAGCACTATGGGAGAACCTTCACCACACGGACTGCAGTGGTTCAAGAAGGCGGCTCACCACCACCTTCTCAAGGGCAATTAGGGATGGGCAATAAATGCCGGCCTCGCCAGCGACGCCCACATCCCATGAACGAATAAAAAAAAACTACACCTCAAAAGTATTTCATTGGCTGTAAAGCACTTTGGGACGTCCTGAGGTTATGAAAGATGCTATATGAATGCAAGTTAATTGTTCGTTTCTTTTCAATGGCGCAATGCACTAGAATGTAATTTTACAAGACAAAAAAAAGAGAAAAATATTTGAGTCAGGACATTTCAATCAGAATATGCTTGGTTGCTTTTCTTGAACAGACGATGACTGACCTTCCTGTGCATGCCCTTTAACATGATATTGAATGCATTGTGCTCATATTTCAGGCTTTGGTGACTAAGGGATACTACATGACACTAATATTAATGCGAGTTTGCTGAATCCAGCGAAACAGAATGGGTTATGTGTGATGTACAGTTGACCGTGGGATCGCAAAAGGTCTCATAGTCCATTAAATCAGAAATCTGCTTCGGGTACGATTGATTTTACATTAGTGAGTATGTCATTTCAACGAAATAAAATTCACGTAGGCAACTATCACGTTTGAGAGATCTTTCACACGTCAATCAGCTTTGGTTTTTTCCAACCCCAACAACTAGTTATTGACAAAGGACAATATCAACCTACATTCCTGGACATGATACAAGCCTGCTGCTTGATAAACAATCTCTTGCTCCCGTTTAGCCCCCATCGCAATCTTTCTCGGCTCTCTTTCCATTTCATCAATATTATGAACAGTTCCTTGAACTGCCCAAATGTGCCATCCTATAGTCCTCCTCTGCACCGTATGTTAAAATCAAAACTCATTTCACAGTCTCCTCCACTGACTTATTCTTTCTTAGGATCTCAAGGTTTGGAACGCCAGGCTATTCAAAACAAGCTGATCACCACTTTCTGATTTACTTCGTTTTTTTTTCCAATTGCGGTGGTATGGACCTTGACGATTGCTTTTTCAATAAAAGGAACATTCACAAAAATGATGCAGAGAAGCATAATGGAAATAGCCAACTTGCACAAGCAAACAAAAATAAACTCCCTCCTCCAATTTTGTCCTCTCCTCTTCTGAAAGGTGTTCACTGTTGCTGGGATATGCTTTTCTGGGCACTAGGTGCCCTCTGGTACCTCACCTTACTGGGTATTAATGAGCGCTGGAAGGATACTTGACCAGGAAAGGGGAGGGGACGTGGGCATCAAACCGAGCTCAATCCTGTCCTCTCCCAACATCCACACACACAGGGGAGGGGGTGGGCGGGTGATTGTACACGGTCTGTGTATAGTGTCGGGTTCGCGCTAGGATAGATTGTACATGGACCGTGTATAGTGTCGGGTTCGTGCTAGAATAGACTGCACATGGACTATGTACGGTCAGGCCTGCGCTCGGATAGATTGTACATGGACCGTGTACGGTGTCAGGTCCATGCTGGTGTAAAGCGAGCAATATTGAAATGATTGCCCATTACACACCCATCGATGTCAGTGGAAGGGAATATCGAGTGGCCAATTCAATGTCGCCCAAAGTTAAGATTACCCCCACAGACTTTCAACAAGAGTTGCTAGAAAGTAACTAGGATGGAGAACCCTGGCTGATTTTCACCTCACTATCGCGGGAAGACTGAGGAGAGCTGTCGCACTCTTAGCGCTGCCCAAATTGAGATTGACTAATTTACCAGGGATTGAACCTGGAATTTGCATAGGTCTGTATGGCTCTGACCCACAGGATAAACTTGCTGAGCAAATCGTGTGAGCCCTATTTTTATTTATAAAGGTTATCAGTCTCCCTAGCTACATAAATAAATCCAGATTCCAATACTTGACTCTTCTGGAATCAGACCCAGCAGCAGAGGAAGTATATATATCCGTCAGATCAGCAGGAACTCAAGAAAACATTCTTTAGTTTACTGTGGTGCTGCTCTCTGGATATTCCTAAGTGGTGAACTTAAAGATTTTCATGCAAATACTTAAAGGAGCACAGTCATTATCAAAAAACAAACCTGTTTCTCTTTATATGTTCGTATTCACAATGCAAGGTTACAAATCACTCTGAGAAGCATCACTACATTGCCTGATGGATAGATTTTTGTTCCTCAAGGGTAATAATGGTTACGGAACCAAGGTGGGTAGATGGAGTTAAGATACAGATCAGCCACGATCTAACTGAATGGCGGAACGGGCTCAAGGGGCTGAATTGCCTCCTGTTCCGAGGTGCCCATCAGGGTGAAAATTGCATAAAGGCAACAAAAAGGAAAGACCTACATTGGATGAGTTCAAAACCAGACTCAGATGACTGAGCGATGCAGTGCACTAACTCGATGTGAAATCCGGATCCCAGGAAAACGTGTCAAACGGAAAGCACCAAACCTGGTTGAATAGTGGAGATGTGAGGATGGATGAACATTCTGGAGTTATGTTCATTAGCGTTTTGGAGATCAGGGGATGCACAGTCCACAGTAGGATAGATTGTACATGGACCGTGTATAGTGTCGGGTTCGCGCTAGAATAGACTGCACATGGACCATGTACGGTGTCAGGCCTGCGCTAGGATAGATTGTACATGGACCGTGTACGGTGTAAGGTCCATGCTGGGATAGATTGTACATGGACCATGTACAGTGTCAGGTCCACGCGAGGATAGATTGTACATGGACCGTGTACGGTGTAAGGTCCATGCTGGGATAGATTGTACATGGACCATGGATAGTGTCGAGTCCACGATAGGATGGATTGTACGTGGGCTGTGAAAAGAGGGTTTTGTTGGGATGAATGTCTTCTTCTCGTTCCACAATCTATTTTCTAAAGGCCAAACAGGCTGGGGCTCTTTTCTTTAGAAATGAGAAAGGGAGGCATGTCCTGATAGAGGTCTTCGAAATTATGAAGGGGTTTGATCGGGTAGATGTAGAGAAAATGTTTCCACTTGTGAGGGAGTCCAAACCTAGGAGCCATAAATACAGGATAGTCACTGATAAATCCAATAAGGAATTCAGAAGAAACTTCTTTACCTAAAGAGTGGTGAGAATGTGGAACACGCTATCGCATGGAGTAGTTGAGGTGAATAGCAGAGATTCATTTAAGGGGAAGCTAGATAAATGCATGAGGGAGAACGGAATAGTAAGATATGCTGATAGGGTGAGATGAAGTACAGTGGCAGGAGGCTCGTGTGGAGCATAAACACTGGCATGGACCAGTTGGGCCAAATAGAATTTTACAGCACAGAAACAGGCTATGTAATATAATTCTATGTAAATATTCTTAATAATAAAAAGTAGTTATGTTTTTCAAACATGAAAGCAGCAGTAATGCTTCTGAAAGCTGGTTTTTAAAAGCAAAAATGACTTAATAATAGAGGCAATAATGACACCTGCTGGCAAAACACGTTGCAACAACTTACCAACAAAGTAGGTTTGGACGAGGAAGGCCTTACAGCCTATTTGATTTTACCCTTCCAGAGTACGAACGCTACCGTCTGGCTACCCGCAGGGGCTAGCATTATTAGTGGTTGGGGGAAGATGATGCATGAGGTTAACCCTTAAACATCTGCAGAGAGAAGAATTTGATAAGAGCACATTAAGCATTTGTACAATAATATAACACAGTATTTCTATCCTCTAGCAATTTCTTAAATAAATCCAGTATCCTGCCAACCCGTGGTAACATTCTGTGTAAAAAATACTTCCTGAAGTCAGTTCTAAAATTGTCCTTTGCATCCTGAAACTTGTGCCCTCTTCTATCTGAAAGTATTGTTTTGGGTTTACTTTCTCTATCCTGTTACGTTTATTAAATAGCTCCACAAGATATTCTCTAAGACGTCTACTTTCAAGGATGGAGACCTATTTGTAAAATCTTCTTCATAGCTCTTCCCTCTGACTCATGGATCAGCCTTCTTGCTCTTCCCTGGCTCCCTTGTCTCGAGATAATTTGGAATGAGTTGGACTGCCGCCAGATATCTTTCCTTGTGCCCGACACAATCGGCCACTCCCAGAAACAAGCTCTTGCTTCCTCTGAACTTAAGCATTGTCTCATGCACAATGTACCCATTGACATAATACGGCCATGGGAAACAATAAACCATGTAAGCTGCTGGAAAACAGTACCTTGAACTCGCTTACTTTCTTCAGCTTACAGACAAATAACACCCCTGCCGATTAAACCATACATCAGTCTGCATGCTCCAGATCAGCACATTTAGCAAAAGCAAAAGTCAAATAACAGCAAAAAAAACAGCAAACCACTGTGATTTAACTTACAAAATCTGCTTCAAAATAATGATCAAAATGTCCCCCTCTGCTGTAATCATTTACACCTCCTCTGGACCCATCTTTTGTCTCTTTACTTGTCCCATTATCATCCCCTTTTGCCTTGTCCCATCATCCCTTTTATTATTTATTCACTCCTGCCCTCCACCCAATCGCAGACCTTCCCTTTTGTTCTGTCCCTGCACCCCTAACCCCACCTTTTCCTTTGCTCTGTACTTGCTTGAAAGCTGTTCAGAACTGGAAGATGTTCGAATGACGAAAGGTCATCGACCTGAAATGTTAACTGTTTCTCTCTCCACAGATGCGGCCTGACCTGCAGAGTGTTTCCAGCATTTTCTGTTTTTGTATCAAAATGCCAGTCATTCTGGGGAAAGAGCAGGGGGAATGGTTCTAATTGGATAGCTCTTTTCAAAGAGCTGGCAGGCACAATGGGCCAAACAGCCGCCTTCCATGCTGTGCGATTCTATGATTCTCTAACTTGGCGCTCACATCTGTAAGGAAAAGCTTATATGGGAAATGGATATTCAGTGTGTTTCCACTCACCCCAGCTTGTCAACTACAATGCAGATGTTCACTTAAAGAAACCATGAGGCCTTTAATTATAGTCCCTCACGGTGAAATTGGGACAAAAGAACAAAGAAGATACCTTCTCAATAAATAAATCAGTCAATCAAAAATAGGGTTCAAAGGCCTAACAGGTGCATTGTTTACTCCTGTGAGACAAAGCAACTCTCTGTCAGAGCGAGGATATACTGCACCCAATGGCAATCCCAGCTGATTAACTCTGCCCCCTTCACACAGCCAGCTCATTAATATGAAGTGCTATCAGCACCTATGGGGATAGACAACTAACAGAACTTAAGCAGTGCACCGAGATAGATGATGAGACACAAATAAAGTGCATTTCAGGAATCAGTACAGTTGACAATTAAAGTGGTCACCTGGTGGCTAGCTACCAAAGTTCCATGAAGGAATATTAAAAGTATCTTTCATGTTTAGAAACAAGATTGATCTCCAAATGAGTCAATGTCATAACAACCAGAACTGTACTCTAGCTGCAGCCTGACCAGGATACCGTACAGTTTGAACATAACTTCTGGGTATTTGAACTGATGAAGCCTAGTATCCTCTTTGATAGGTTTGTTGCTACCTCATATTGGAATGGTGATCGAGAAGCCCACACCTCAGTCCCTTTCAATTTCCACCTTAGTAAAATCTATCCCTTCATGGATTACATGTGTCTCCTCGGTTTTTACTTCCAATATGCAGTACCTTACATTTTTCCCTATTTAACTTCACTTACCCAATTGCCTAAGTGCAAACCCTGTTGAGCTCGCTGAAGATTTTGCTGGCTCCTGAATCCAAAATTTCCTCTGCTAGCTTGGTGTCTTCTGAAGATTTAACAAACTTGTATTAAGACTGCAATTCCACATCGAATGTGTATACAAGAACCAAGAATTCCAGCAATGCACTCAACACCTCCCCCATATTGCAACCTAGCTCCCCTTATGATTACCATCTTCTTCCCTCCCTTAATCCGCATGCACATCTTACGCACTGACCATCATTTGTAAAGGAGTCTCTCATGCAATACTTTATCAAAGAACTTCTGGAAATCTAAGTTTGCCACATCATAAGGCTCCCCCTTCAATTTGGGACATCACCTCCACAGATACGTTTACTTAGTACATCAGCCACTCATACTTGACAGGAGAGGAAATTGCAAAATATACTTCATGTTTTCAGCCTCAGTAAAGGAGATTCTTCACACTCTGCTCCAATTAGCCCTGTGAACAGAAACTCTACCTACACTTTGGTTTAAGACTCTTAAGCGTGAAAGTGCATTCTCACGTGTTGCCAGACAGCTGGCCGGCCAAAATTAAAATTTCTGCAGGAGGACAGGTCAGTGCCAGCAGAGCAAATGATAACCGTCTTCCAGCAGTGAGGGAAGAGAGAATAAATTGCTGTGTAGTAGTGGATAGAACTCTTGCCTTTAAATCAGAACTCCATGGGGTTCAAAGACCATTGCAGGTTTCTGGCACATAATCAAGGCCAAAACTCCAGTGCAGTCGTGAGGGAGTACTGCATTGTTGCAGATGTTTGCTTTTGGACGCGATGTTAAACAGAGGACCTGTCTACCTATTTAACTGGTTCAGGTGAATGTTAAAAGATGTCATGGTACTATTCAAAAATGATTAGGGAGTCCTCCCAGCATCCTGGCCATCATTCCTTTCTCAACCAACACCATCAAAAAACATAACTGATTATTCATCTCACTGTCACTTGTGGCTTGTTGCTGGGGCAGTAGGGCAATCATTTTTGTTTATGCAACAATCACTGCACGTCAAAAGCAATACACCACAAGTAGTCAGATGTTTCAATGCAATAGGCACTATATAAATGCAAATTTTGTTACAAGTTGACGGGCAAATTCTGGTCAGATTCCGAACTGGAGATATTGGTCGCATCTCACTGCTGACCATTCACCAATTTAAACACAATGTCAAAACAAATTTACCTTATGCTTAAAATAGATTTTTATTTTAAGCTCAGAGGCATGAAAATGATCAATTCTCAGATTTCAACAAGCTTCCCTGTAAATACAGGTGCTCCACAAAGCCAACATCAAGACGTAGGGGGCAGAACATGCCTATTTTTACAGGAACTGTACGGCAAACACTTTTGACAGTCACACCTGTTGTATACATGGATGGTCGTACAGTGTACAGGTGTGCTAAGAGACAGCAGGTTAACTTCTAACTTTGTGAACATTACATCAGAATAGCCCACTTCAATTAAAAAAATATGAAGGGCATCAGCATGTACTGCCACCACAAAATCCAAAATAACGGACCCCTACCCAGAGTTAAAATTAAACACTAAATCAAAAGCAAAATACTGCGGATGCTGGAAATCTGAAATAAACACAGAAAATGCTGGAAATACTCAGCAAGTCAGACAGCATTTGTGGAGAAAGAAAAAGTTAACCTTTCAGGTTGATGACCCTTCATCAGAATTCATTAGATTTCTGACGCTATACCTTAGAAAGACTCAGATTCCAGAGAAGAGATTTCAAGGCTCAAGCTCTGCATTTGTGGTTTAGAATTCAACCGCTTGTCGAGATGGAAAGAAAAATGTAATACGGAAATCTGAAATAAAAAGGAGAGAAAAAATCCACAGCAAGTTACTCAGCATCTGAAAAGAGGAAGGTGGATGAACAGGTCGGTGAGACTCAATCATAACTACAGTATTGGTTTGAAATGACAATTGGTCTTTCTGATTCAGAAGCTGATTGATTTGAACAGCATTTTCTACAACTGTTTTTAATTGCCCGTTTACAATTTTTGCCTTCGTTGCAGAAATCGCTGAACTCGAAAAATAAGTCACACATCATACTTGGTGAAAAGAAAAAAAAAATCTTTATTTTAAAGTCCATGTTAGATTTATAATGATACATGTGTTACAAATACATCCATCAGGTAAGGAAGGAGTGACTGATTGCACCCACAACTGGTTAAAGACAAAGTTCTATTTTCCTAATCATTGATCCTTTCCCCAAGAAAAATGCAAAAATATTAAATCATTATTCCTTGCGACTGTTTTTGAGGAGCCTCCTTCTTTTAACAGTCGGCAGTGATACATTGCAGCAAAAAAGCTTTAAGGAAAGCACAACTACCATGTAGAAATGGCCTGTCCCACCCTATAACTCTCGCTGTTGTGATTCCTTTGTGGTGAAGACATCAGTCGGCCAAATTATTCGAAGTGGAGTGACATCTTGTGGCAAATGGTGGACACTTGCACAATTATGGTGCGAATTTCTATGCTTGCTGCATGTAACACAATTTGCTGCATGAATTTTGTATAGAAGATTGAGGGGGAGGGGCAGTAAAAATGTTGATTTCTGAGCAGTAAGAAATTATTTGTCTTCATTAACAAATGAAACACACAAAGCACAGCATCTTCTGAAATAGACACAATTAGTGAGGCACATTTTTAGCTTTAAAAACCTAAAATAAAATAGTCCAGGCTTATAAAAAAACAAAATAAAAATTCCCATGATTTTTACATAGAGAAACCAGTTATGACAACTACATAGGTACAATGTTTGACATACAATTTCAAAATCACTATCTATATAAAAAAAAACTTATTTCCAATCTTTAATCTACCTTCCACTTTTTCACAAGCAGGGAGGTTTATAAAAGGTCGATACATTTCCAATTTTGAAGATTTAAACTAGTTTGAATTCAATACAAGCTGTACCAGATGATGCAAATCTTTAAATGGTCTAAACATGCTGTATCACATCACAGCAAATTTTACTGGCTCACTACGTAGATAATCACTGCCCCAACAGACAATATTACTACCACCGATATCTGAACAGCGATTTTCCATTCTATAATGCTTGAAAAACAATTGAAGAATTCACTTTTTAAAAAAAGAATTCCTTTGTGGGGGAGTTATACTTCAAAATTAAGTAGCAACTTCCTCCACTGTTGTTTCTGCACGATTCCTCCAGTTTCCTTTGGCACGTGGAGTAAGGAACACTGCTCTGTTACACCCACATACACAACGATATTACAATCTCCTATCTTCCTACATAACGAAGGAAAAGAAAGCTAAACACTACTTAGGAAGCATATCAATTCCAACGTCAGAGTTATTTAAAACTGGGCAGCTCTAGCGTCTCCTTGTTTTGCTCAAGGGAATCAATGTGGGAAGGGATTTTGCCATTATTAGAAAACGCCCGTGTATCATCATTCCGCTCTGAACATTTTTTAAATTGGTCTTCCCCATTGCCAGCCTGGCTGAATCTTGTAATCTTGGTATTCCCATTGGCAGCATGAAACTCATGCAGCACTGGCACTAGCCAGTATAAAAGCAACTTTGCTCTTTAAATAAAAGCCAGCACTCACTGACAATAGTTTAATGTCCTTTGTGCATTCTAGGCTACACAAGTGTACTGCCTAACTACAAGCATTTCTTCTAACTACTAAAAACTCACTTAAAAAGCTTGCTGATATACATTACTCCCATGATTTTTTAAAACATACAATAATTGCTTTGGTAAATTGCATACTGTTCCAAATAAAGCGCAAGAATAAAAGAATGGAAATAAAAACTTCCAACCCTTGTTCCTATGTCTGCTCAGTATGCCACAAAGCAACAGTCTTCATCCTTCCTTAATCCCGGGTCACATCCCTATCCATAACCTCACAAAGTTCATTGAAAGTCCTCATACAAATACTGACAAGATGCCAATAATCCTCCTTAATTTTAATCAATCACATGATGTACGTGCTGGGTAATATTTTGTGGTTACAATGTTTTCTGCCAGTTTGCAGCAGGCTAAGCTAGATTTACTTTCTCTTTTAAAAACTATATCATCGCCCATGGCATTGTGCACGGGGAGTGAAGACCAGGTGTAGCCTTCAGATGATGCAGAGTTAGAGGGCAAGAGATAATTGGACCAGACCACAGACATAATTGAGTACCCATTTTAAAGTAACACCTTCTATCCTTATTTTTATATTTCCACTAAAATAGTTATGTGCACATTTAGAATGGAAGCTGTCTATGTAAACGTGTGCTTGCATCTTCCTGCTGGTGGTGGCCCTGCAGCATCTCCACTGGCAGGAAGGTGTGGTTACCACATAACCATTTCCCATAGGCAGTTTCCATTATAAATGTACTGGAATTTATAATGGAAAAGCTGCCAGCCCAGAAGTGCACACAGATGCAATAGGATGGGGGGGGTGGGGAACGAAGGTTTAATTATCTGTAACATTTATAGAAGTTCGGTTTCAAAGGAATGGGGAAAAATGAGTAACAAAAAGTTAGTGTGAATGTATAAAAAGACATTCTGACAGGAAACCTTTAGCTCAAAAATGGTGTGGTACAGCATTTTTTGCAAGTATTGTTTATGGCTTCATATTAGTGATACTTATAAAACTTTATTTACAGTCAAGGCATTGAGTGAATTTAGTTTAAAGACATATAAAAAAAGGCGAGTGGCTGTGAGCAGTGCTTTTTATTGCTTAGCTGAAGTCACGATCCGACAGTATGAGAGGAGCAACCAGAGTCCACAAGTACATCAGGAGTCCAATCCAGCTCGAGGAGATCTTCACCCAGACTGCCGGCCAGGCACTTGTCATGGTCGAGTAATCAGAGTTGGGACTAGGAAAACCGTACAAGAGTAAAAAATAAACAAACTGCACAAAACTGCCAGTTTATAAATCAGTAGCAAGGACTATGGATGCAATACGCTGAACTGATTTCTACTCCAGTTCTCAAGCACATGCAATAGATCTAGAAAACACATTATGCCACAGTTTGCAATTTAAATGGATTATGGGCTCATTTCTTGAACTCTGAAGGACAGCAAGCAAAGTGGAAAATGGGAAATATGAAAAGGTAGAATTAACTGGAGCAAATCAAAACAGAGACTGCAAGTGGGATTAAGTATAAAAAGGTCTCAAGTGAAAATGGCCACTCTCAAACTTTTCTTACCTGTTTTAAAAGAAAGCTGCTGTTGTAATGGCCGATCGAAGCCATGTTTTAGTCCTCCATTTACAAATTCGAAAGTTACTTTATTAGCCTTAACAAATGTAATATGTGCACGCAAGCACAGTAACTGGTGTTATTCACCTGGGGTACAGCTCCAGAGGCAGCTGCCCTCCAGTACCTTCCCCAACTGGCCATTCATCACAGAAAGTAAGCATTAGCAGGCTACTCATAGCCGCGCCCTATTGTATTCCCATCTCACGTTCACACACGCATGCGTTTCCAAGATGAGCCACTGTACAGCAATGAGGAGCAAGAACCCCGGTTGAGTTTTTTTACATTCCCTTTGCCCAGAGCTGCCGAGATCAATTAACTCGTCTGCAATAACCGGATCGAACGTGGAAACTTCTGGTCTGCGTGGCTTAGTACTGACTGCCAAGTGGCGCCTCTACCCAGCCAGCCATGAGAGGAGTAACGAGGATGGTTCTGAGCCAGCCATTACGAGGTGAAAGTGAAGCCTTAGACAACCATCCCTTCGCATTTTTGCTCTTTCCACCCTTCTGTGGAAATGCTTACCTTCTGGGGTTACTCTCTTGCTCAGAACAATCCAGGTGGGGTCAGAATCTTTTCGAGGAAATATGGGAACCAAACCACATCCTACCATTCCATGGCCTGCTCCTTCAGCCCTCCCTCTGACAGCTAATCCCATGGGCTTCAGTTTTATTTCATATGCAACATGGTGGAGGGCACCATTGCTATATTTAATGTTGCCTGGTGTTGATTTAACAAAGCAAGACATACCTGTACCAATTGGTAAGTGTCATCATGATGTACAGAGAGGCCAGGAAGAGGCAAAAATGGAAGAAGGAGTAGCTGTAGGTAACTGCATCCTGCTCGTTGTCCACTGCACGATGCAAACCATCTTCACGGGGAGCAGAGAAGTCGCCCATTGTCCCTTCGCCTTCTTCAGTCATCATCAGCTTGTTAACTTGAGCATTACTGGATGATCGGATGCTGCAGGACACACAGGAAGCGAATGCACAGGTCAGAAAGAGTTTTTAAAAAAGGAACAAGGCCCTTCCTATAATTAAAGAAAAACTATTCTCAGCTCACAACCAACAAACTTTTTTTTTGAATACTTAACTTTCTTTAACTTGATTCCTTTCTTATTCTCTCCCCAATTTATTCTGATCTCAAGGCAATTAGCATCTCCTTTAGGTATATTTCACTGTTCTAACTTTATGATTAACTAACATAGGAATACTTTAAAAATACAATGGTTACTACTGGTCTCCAGTGGCAGTAAAAAGAACTGCTAGGCAAACTACAGAGTTGAAGAGTTCAGCTCTCCAGAGAAGGCTAGGCAAGGTGCCAGAAGAATAGCAAATAATTGATCCTGCCCTTATGTTCACATTGAATTAGTCTGTTTCCTGACCACTATATTTAAGTCAATACTTTTTTAAAAAGTGCATAGGAAGGCAAGGGAATAATGCATGAGAGATTGCTTGCTCTGAGAAAATAGGAGAGCATAGTGCATAGAACAGCAGTCTGGCTGCATAGGGGGAACAGTGCACAGGAAATTGGTAGAGGGCCCCCTAAAGAAAGAGAAAATTATTTCACCAATGGGACACTGAAATATATATAACTAAAATAACTCTTCTCTATTATTTCTTTTTAAATCTTTTAGATCTAGAGTGATATTTTCACTGCCACAATTCCATCTGTGTTGAGGGAAGCCCACTCCCCACCATGGTTGCCATCTACACCCATCCATTACTGCTGACAGGTGTGAATGTTGCGAGGTCAACTGGCCCAGTGAGCTTGTTCCCCACAGCAACGAAGGGAGGCCACTGCCAGCAGCGTTCCATTTAAATGAGAACCAAGAACAGGGAACAATTTCTCATCACCAAGTAGACTGCAATCAGGTGAGGCCTGGATTCGAACATCTAACTTGCTTACAGAACTGCACACCTGCTTATTTTTAGCTCAATTTTATGGGGACTTTTATTTGGAGTATTTCAGAGGGAGCACTAAAAACAGAAGGCCTGCAGATACTGACCTTGAATAAAGCACACAAAGGAGGAAGATGACCAATCCCACAATGCTCTGGGCATCCCACCACTGGACAACCTGATTGGAGGGTGTAGCAACAGTGACGTTGCTGGTTGTTTGCTGGACGATGCTGAGCAAACTGGGGTTACACTTTCTATCTGCATAGGATGAACAGAAAATACTGTAACACTGGTTACTCGCCGATTCACAAATGTACAAAGTGGGCAGTGAACAAATACTCAAGCCTTCTTAAAAAAAAAAACTTCAACATTCATTGCCAAGCTCAGGAAAGGACTCTAATTGCAATGGGACATTTCCATTACCACAAATCAGCCTACGTGGTAGTTTCCACCACCACCAAACTACCAGGAAGGCTTATGTTGTTGACTTTGTTCGCTGGGAACTGGATTAAGATTGCCCAACCTCATTTCAGACCGCAGTTATTCTGAATCTGGTGCGATGCCCCAGTGTTGAGAGATTAGAAGTGGTCTTATATTTTTTTGGCTTTAGTGTGGTCAGGGGTCAAATTGTTGACCTGACTCCAATGGATTTGCATTGATTTACATTGGAAAGCCAGTGGTGGAACTTTATCAATTCGAGTCCTTAACAACATATAAAGTGGGAAATTCTTTCCATGCAAAGTTTCTCAATTTTCCTCCATCCAAATAATTAGCAGAAAAAAAAGCCACTTTTAGCAAAAAAAGAAACCTTTATCCCCATTATCCCTGGGGACCATCTTTTGGAGTCTAAAGCTTGGCAAGGAGCCAATCTCAGCTGTAAACTCCAAAAGCTGGCTGGTCACGATGCATCAGCCAAATTCAAATTTAACGCTAGCTACCTATATTTACCTGCATAACAGTCACTGTAGTCCAAAAGTAATTCTTTGCGAGAAGCTCTTCGAGTTTAGATAGGATACACCATGCGACTGGTATTAAAACTCCATAACAATATACAAGTGGTACTGAATTTTAATAGTTAGTAATAATACCACCTAACCAGCATCCAAAACCTAAAAGAGGCACCAATGACCACCAAATGTGTGCACTCTCGTGATGTCCCATGCCTTATGTTTTTGTTCTATTCTAAAAGCAACTTGTTTTAAGTCGTATTTAGTGCTCAAGATGAGTGACATTTGTGTTACAGAATGGAATATCTTCCAGTATCAACAATCATTCCCACGTCAGGTACAGCAGTTAGATGTAGAATAAAGCTCCCTTCACTCTATCCAACAATCTGCCGTAACCCCTTATGGTACCTTTCATTGACCACACCAGGCATTCTGTGGGCTCGCAGAGTGAGATTGCCAATTAGTGATGGAATGTGGCAATTTCTTGCAGAAGGCCCATACCCACTAGGAACTGGATTAAAATTGGCCAACTCGCTTTAACGTAGGATACGTACAGCCTGCAGAAGACACTTTCATCCTATGTCTGGATTGGCTGCAAATCCAGATCCCAATGTCTAACCTATTGCGGCATATATCAGCTCCTGCCTATTTGACAAATCTGATGCTCAAATAGTGGTTCTTTATGGAGCTGCAGGAAGAAGGTAATTGTAGGATCTCTCTATGAGCTACGATACTTTAGAATAACTTCTATAGGGGAAAAGGAGGGCTAAAGAGAAGAGCTTTACACTTAAAGCACTTTCTCCGATATTTGGCTATTGCATTGATTTCAAATCCATAGCACAATGATGGAGGGTGGATATTCAAACGCACTGCTCTAGTGTTCATTTTACTCACATTTCTACGTGAGATTGCCACAGAATTTGAAAACCTATCAGAAATAGAGAGACAGGAAAACAATTGTGGGGGAACTCACACTGTATTCAAAGCACATGTAAAAAGATAGCACTTTCTCTTCCTACCACATAAATACTGATGTAAAACCAAAGTTAAACTTACCTGGTTCATTGGTCATGGCAGACCAGGTCACATATATTGTGTAGAGAGTAATGACAGAGGCTTGCAGCAAACCTGAATGGGGCTGAGCTTCCTGCAGGAAAAAAAAGCAAGAAGCAAACAATGCAATAAACAAGCAGGCAAACTCCCAATTTGCACACATAACTAACGTAAATACCAAGTAACATCTCTCGTCTCCATCCCTGCCTCAGCACATCTGCTGCTGAAACCCACATCCACGCCTTTGTTACCTCCAGACTTGACTAGTTCAGTGGTCTCCTAGCTGGCCTCCAGTCCTCCTCCCTCCATAAACTTGAGCTCATCCAAAACTCTGCTGCACATATCCCAACTCGCACCAAGTCCCGTTCACCCATCACCCCCGTGCTCGCTGACCGACATTGGCTCCCAGTTCGGGAATGCCTCAATTTTAAAATTCTCATCCATGTTTTCAAATATCTCCATGACCTCGCCCTTCCTTATCTCTAATCTCCTCCAGCCCTACAACCCTCCAACATCCCCGATTTTAATCACTCCACCAGTGGCGGCCGTGCCTTCAGCTGCCTAGGCCCTAAACTCGAATTCCCTCCCCAAGCCTCTCTATTTCTCTCTCCTCTTTTAAAGAAGATCCTTAAAACCTACCTCTTTGACCAAGCTGTCACCTCCTTAATACCTCCTTAGGTGGCTTGGTGTAAAATTTTGTTTAAAAATTGCTCCTGTAAAGCTCCTTGGGACGTTTTACCATGTTTAAGGTACGATATAAATGCAAGTAGTTGTTGTAACATTACAGAAAAAAAATAGCTGGAAATGTATAGAATATTTACCTGCATCTTGAATTAAGTCATAACATCATGCTACAGTTAATACAGAGAAGAGGAATTTTCACTGGTCAATGAAACTCAGTTTTCCAAAAATTGATCTGTAATGAACAGCATTTCAGCCAGTACAGTGCATACCTACATCCTTTGGTGGACCCAGAGAATTGTAAAATATTAACCCACCTACTTACTTTTTTCCTCAATGAAACCAAGCCTGTCAATACTTCTAACATACTAGGACTATTATCCATTTGACCCGGAATGGATTTTAATTTGTGTTACGATATTGCTATGAAGTTGGATTTAGGTTACAATATATTTTTACTTTACATTAAATGCCTGTAGCCACTGGACAAAGGTTGGTTGGGAATATAAATGAGTGATCTCAAAAGGGAAATGGCACAACTATTAACCAGTTTACTTTTACATCTTGCGCCAGCATTTGAACAATGGAAAGTCATTGAGCATCTTAGCAGTTCTAACCCTGATGGCAGAATGATTTGCACCCATTGTGCACCAGCACAGGGCTTAGCTGAGCATGCAGTGCTGATGCTGTGAGGTTTCCCGCATTACAACAGTGAATACGTTGATTTTTCAAGTACTTAATTGGCTGTAAAGCATTCTGGGATGTCCAGAGGTCGTGAAAGGGGCTATATTAATGAAAGTTCTTTCTTTCTTTTACATATGAAAGGTTAACCTTTCAGATTGAAACCCTTCATCAGAAGTAAAGGGTTCTGAACAACTTCCATCTGAAACTTGAACTCAACATTTTCTTTCAGATTCTGACACAAATACAGTACATTTCCATCATTTTTTCTTTTCATTTCAAATGTGGTAACTTCTCTTGCTCGTGTTAAACCTCATCCCATACACAATCTCAGGCTCAGTTCAATGTTTATACACTGACTATTATCTACAGAACAGGCAGCTACTCACATTTTTCCAATTTTTCTTTTAAAAAAAAGTTTATTTAGTTCTGCAAAAATGTACACACACTTGACTGATTGATGGCACATTCCTAACCACACAGCACTTAAAAGATGCCACAGAGGGTCTTTGGTTTTCAACATTCAGTTTTTCTTTTGATCTCAAAATTAGCAAGCCCAGAGATGGGACAGAACATCAGCTGAAGCAGACAACAGATTTCTTACACCAACTGCAAGGACGAGGATACTAAGTTTGCCTTTCGATTCTATTGGAAGGGTTTAAAAATCTGATTTAACAAAAAAAATTGATGAACTTTATACACATCAAGGTGAGGAATGTTAGCACTAGAAAATGGAGCAATTTTCCATTTCATGCATCCAAAGGCAGTGTAATGCACTCGAAAGTCATAGCTAAATGCATAAAGCTCCATCCAGTCTACCCCAACAGTACGCCTCAGCACCGTCCTCAGTGTAACAACTTTCCATTTCCTAAATCAGTCTCGCAAGAGAGGCCAAAGGATGGCTAACAGGTTAGTGCCAATTAAAGCAGTTTTGTGCTGCAGTCCCATGAGCACTGGGAACTGGGTTGAGTCTGCTCAAAGCTCAGTTCTAATCCAAAATGGTTTTATCCAATTGCTGTTGACTCCAAGGTTTGGATCAGTTTTTCAAACTGGTACCAAAGCTCAACCCTACCTGTTGACTCAGTTTAAACTATTACTGCAACCTACCCAATTCAACTCTGACCTGTTGATTCCACAGATTACAACCCCATGGTTCCAATAAGGATATGAAGGATGAGCTTTGTGGGTCAAAGGCCTTTGGCCTTTCCTTTTCTTGTGTCAATTTATTAGATCCATGTCTGCAAGTTATCCTTATGCTTTTTACCCTATTGTAATACCAGTAATTGGCACATCAAAATTAATAAAGTCATGTAATAAAGAAATGTTAATACCTGCTTAAGTTACAATCTATGAAAATCTCAATGAAAAGATGGGCTTCGATTTAAAAAAAACCTTGGTGTGTACTCCACACAGAAAAATATTCTTATTCAAACTCAAAAACTTGTCCATTCAAGTACAAGATTCCAAATAAAATATCTCCAGCCCCCAAACTCAGCTGCCCATGATGTTTGTCTCCTTCCCCCAACTTGATATGGCACCAAAGGTCCCAGTTGCCCTCAGTACTCTGCTGAATTGGCTATTCTTGTGCACCGAGGTAGCAGGTATTGATATTAAACCACAGAAGGCTCAGAGCCAAGCCCAAATCTAACATGACATCCAGGCACTTTCCAATATGGATCGCCGGACAGCAATCAGGAGCGGGAATCCTAGCTGATTTTTCTTCTGTAGCCCAGGGATGGGGGGGGTCAATTGAAACATTCCAGCTGATATCAGCTAACTTAGCACAGTTGGGAATCAAACCTGGAATCTTCCTGGTCTATATATATATGACTTAATTAAACACGAGGGAGAAAGGAACAGAAGGATATGTTGATAGGGTTAGATGAAGTAGGGTGGGAGGAAGCGCATGTGGAGCATAAACACCAGCACAGACCTGTTGGACCGAATGGCCTGTTTCTGTGCTGCATATTCTATGTAATTCTATGTAGTACCATACCGAGCAGTGTATTTACCCACAAAGGCATCAATGAGTAGTTTTGGTTTCTGTTATAACAAACAATCGAGCTTACATTTATATAGTGCCTTTAATTTAGCAAAATATTCCAAGACCTTTCACAGTTTTGGGTCAGAAAAGCCTGCCATTATAGAGCAGCTGCCAAATTTTCAATATTTATTTCTCCACCCAGTAATGCATATCACGCTCACAAACTCTGCAGTCATTTTCTTACCTGAACCTTTGGTAGGATAGACACAACAGAAACAATGACGCAGAAGATGAGGTTCAGACTGATGAAGGCCTTATTTGCTGCACAGTCAGCAGGTGTAGTGTAAAAAAGGTACAAAACCACCACTGCAGCCAGTGAGACGAGGTAGTTGAAGACCGTACAGATAAGTAAGGCTTTAAAAATAGGAGGGAAGACAGTGTGAAATTGGGCACATTGATTTCAGAAGTATTTGTTAATCAGAGATCAATACAAATACATACAATTATAAAAACTATGATGCAATAACAGTATATATTTAGGTCAACCATATCACGAAGTAAATGGCTAACTGGTCTTAATCAAAGTGGAACATTCATGCAATGTTCTTTCATTACCTTTCAACACTGTCACTAAGATTGCACTAAACCATAATGGAGAGTGGGTTAAATTTTCACACTATGTCAACTTGAACTATGAAAGACACTCGGCAGTACAATGACAGATTTTGCCTTTCCAAACTTGGGTTGTATCTGGAGAGCGTTTTGGGCAATATAACACCAAGGCAAAGTACTGATAGTTATTGGCTTGTCAATGGTGCTGGGATCACCACAAAAAAAATCGACATATTCTGTACCTATATTAAAATTAAAAGTCTACGTTACTGTGAAAATAGGCATTAGCCAGTTTAGGAACATAACAATAATTTGATAAAACAAATGTGATTAAAATTGATAACTAGGAATCATAGAGCACCACTAATCCTGCTTATCTCTACAAATGCAGCCACTGCTTTCTACGTCAGTAGGACATGTGCTAAACGATTATCATGAGTTTGACACATGGTTGTACATGTTGGTGTCAAATTTTTGTCTGATTATGCTCCCGTAAAACACCTTGGGATGAATTACTACATTACAGGCTCTATATAAATGCAAGTTGCTGTTGTTATATACCATGACATATAGCCAAGTGATTTCCTATTACAGTAACTAGTTAACTTACTTATATGCACAATCACAAAACACAACAGACATTGTTACTGAGCTTATTTAGAATACAGGCACCAATACAGGAGAGGGAAGACAAGCTTTAATGTTGTGAAGTGCGCTTCTTGAATAATGCTCTTAATTAATCACCTCAAATTGCACCCTTCGCTGCTTCACCCCAGTGTTTAAATAGCTTAGAACGCTCTCTACAAGCGAGGTTGAAAGGAAAATCTAAGGTTGCACGGTTAGATGTTTGTGACAGTTCAAGTGGACAAAGTGCAACAACTTCATAGGCCAGCCATTATGCCTCACTGAAATCCCAGTGGCGTTACCAAAGAGTGAGGACAGCATAATGAATTAGTTCGCCAACCAACAAGGCCACAGAACAGAAGCAGGGTCCACACTATGATTCCCAACACAATGGAACATAGGGATAGGAGTAGGCCATTCAGCCACTCAAGCCGGTTCCGCCATTCAATTAGATCATGGCTGATCCGTATCTTAACTCCATCTACCCGCCTTGGTTCAATAACCTTTAATACTCTTACTCAACAAAAATCTATCAATCTAAGTTTTGAAATTTTCAACTGACCCCCAGCCTCAACAGCTTTTTGGGGGAAGAGTGTTCCAGATTACCACTACCGTTTGTGTGAACAAGTGCTCCCTAATATCACCCCTGAACAGCTTAGCCCTAATTTTAAGGTTATGCCTCCTTGTTCTGGACTCCCCCATCAGAGGGAACAGTTTCTCTCTATCTACCCTATCAATTCCTGTAATCATCTTAAACACTTCAACGAGTTCTAGATCTCAGCTGTTGAACCAAGGCCAGGTGCTTAGCCACAAGAATAAAGGGAATTAAAGAAAAAAAGCAGGGGAGTCCCTCGTATTCAGTGCGGCCCACCCGTAGTAAACAAGGCAATGGCAGGACAGGCAGAGACCTTCGAGCAGATCACCTGCCTGTCCTCTCATCAGCCCGTGAATGGCATGTGAGGCGTGCATCTTTCAAATTAATTCTGATAATGAAAACAGCAAGGATAAAACTGTTGACTTATTTTTACATACCAGAATACCAGCATTTGGTGTTTCCCTCTTCCATGTTCTGAACCCAGGCCTGACTCCAGGAGTGAGCAAAATCAATGAGAAGAATCAGCTGGATGAGAATGAAGCAGAAAGCCCCAGCAACACCAATGTAGAACCACACTGAGAAAATGCAAAAGAAGCCGATTAGGTAGTTAAGACAGACAACTTAACTTACTGGGTAAAAGGATCACGCAGTGCAACACTAAACCATGCAACCTGAAAGTCCCAGGTTCAATTCTCAGTTTGTACTGAGTTAGCAGATCTGCGCCAGGCATCAGTTGGGGCATTAAAGCTGGCCTCCTGCTGTTGGCCTCAGCACCACTTGGCCAAAGAACAGAAAAATCAGTCAGCATTCCTGCTCTTGATAACGACTTGGTGACTGCTGTTGGAAAGCGAGTGTCTATGGATGTGGAGGTCTGGATAGGAGCAGGCCATTCAGCCCCTCGAGCCTGTTCTGCCATTGCATTAGATCATCGGCTGGGGGGGGGGGGGGGGGGGGGAGGAGGAGGAGAAGAAGATGGGCTGTGAAGGTCTAATTTTTCCACCAGTTTTTCTGCATTGTTAAGGACACAAGCACAATTACAACTGGCAAGCAATAATGCAGCTAAAGTTTAACTAAATCACCTCAAATCTTATAAATACAAGTCGCAAGTATGGCCGAACAGTAGACCCAAAGGGTCATATTCTTCCATTTAAAAAGATGTTCACCAACGGCATAGTGGATAAATTCACCACGATATGAGAAATTAAGTCAGTCAGTCAGTCAGATCAGAGGTTCTTTGTTCCCCAATCTGAATAGCTGATCTCAGCCGGGACGTTAGTAGGAATGCAACATCTGACCTCAGTTCCAAGGGGCTGGGGGGGGCAAGAAACAGAATCTGCCAGCATTCCTACTCCTGATTGATCTGTGGTAGAAATTCCTCATATGGATGCCAGCTGAGGCCAGGATCATCTCTTTTGTGATGCCCTCCAGAACGGAATAACCCACTAACACCCTGCTTGAAGAATGGCCACGTGAGTATGGTACCAGAAGGCTGCTGGTACCTCATAACCATACCCCAGCAAAAGTCAGTGCTTTCAGGAAAAAGGGATAATACTGGAAAAAATACAACCAACCACTCAGCAATATTTTAGGCATTATTTGATTTTTCTTTCACCCTTCTCCCGACTTAAACACAACATAGCACCCTGTGCAATGCAGACGACATCAGTGACTGGTCCACTTTAATAACAGACTGACAAATGCAATTCATCAGATGTTAGATGATCTCCGAGCTTGAAGCAGCCTGACCCAATTTCTTTTACTGACCATCACTGCAGTGTTTGCTTGAGTACAGTCACAAAAGCAGATGCAAATGAAAGGGGATTCAAAGAACATTTCAAGGTTCGTACTCAGTTTTGTTTTTTGCCAGGATATCTGAAGCTGATGTCCCAACAGCCTCATCACTGCAAAACAAGCGGCTTTTTCTTAAAATACTTTAAAAAAAAGAGTAGAACAAAAGTGTGCCCATTGGCACGCTTGGGAAGAGGTGGTTTCAATGTGAAAGAAAGTAGTCCCCCAAACTAAGCAAATGTTACATGCCCCCTTTCCATTACAACATTACCACTGATGGTAGCCCCATCTCTAGTAGCAGTGTTTTTTTCCTCCATGTCACTGGTAACAAATGTAATCAGCCAATTCTGGTCATATTTTGAAACACTCTGAAGATCAAATCTATGACCTTCGCAACCCATTCAGGTCAATAGTGTACTAGTCCACATGTTTATCCACTGAACCACTCAGGGATAATTGATAAATTGCTGCATGTAATTTTCAATGTTTATTAGTACAGGAACCAGGCACAGATTGACAAATCTTATGGACACTTTTATACAAATGTTTCTTTACAGAAAGTTGGTATTCATAATACCTGTTGTAAAGGTTCCATCAGGAATGAAGAAAGCACCAACGGTGATTCCCACTAAGGCCAGAAATTTGAAAAACCAGAACCTAAACAAAAAACAAACAGATACTGATTACAGTGACTGCTTACCCAGAGCAGGAGTTACCAATGCATTATGCTCTCACCTGGAACGGGTGGGCAGCTGAATACCTGCTTTGAGTGGATAATGCACCTGACCAGTTTAATTAAAAAGTGGTGATTCACTTGAAAATTCTGCTTTCGCTACCTGGTCAATTCCCAGTTTGGAAATTTAGCGGATATCATTTGGGGCAACTGTAGGGTGTGACAAGGGCAAGGGAGAAGAAAAACAAGAATCAGCCAGAATTCCAAATTGCTATCCAGCAACCCCTGCTAGAAAGGGTGTTGATTTCAAGTGAAGACAGAATTACTTTTGGCTGTGATGTCCCCACAGATTGCTGACACTTGTGTGTCTGGGCTCACATTTGAAGAATGGCCAGTTGGGCAAGTAGGTATTAAAGGGTTGCTGGTGCCTGTGGATGGTACCCCAGCAAGAATCAATGTCACCAGGACAGTTCGGTTAATTCTCCAAGGGTCTTAGACCCTGTAATCTTTTCATCTTCAAAACTGCAGCCTCTTCGAAGAAGAGCAGGGGAGTTTTCCCCAGTGTCCTGGCCAATATTCATCCCTCCAACATCTAAAACAGATTATCTGGTCATTATCACATTGCTGTGCGCAAATTGGCTGCTGCGTTTCCTACATTAGAACAGCGACTACACTTCAAACGTACTTTTTTTGGCTATAAAATGCTTTAGGATGTCCTGAGGGCGTGAAAGGCGCTATATAAATGCAACTCTTCCTTTCATTAAAGTTCTAATCTTTTCTATGACTGAATTCTAAATCCATGGTTTTCAAACTGGGGTCCATTAATTTGATAGGGGATTCTTGCTGGTCCCCAGATTTCTGAATTTTTCTGCATTTGCCAACTTATTAGCATGTTATTTCTGTTGCTGTATGCTGGTAAAAAATGTTTTTTGCTGATAACTACATCTCTACTGACATTAACTCAGATCAGTCACATTATCCAGGAAGTCCTCAAAGTCAGTCTCCAACATTACTACTCAGATTTTAATCAAATGGACATCTTCTGTTTACAGTGGCTCACCCATTCTGCAGTGCGCCCCTCGGGTCTTTGCTGCTCTTCACTTGGATCATAATCAAAGCAAACAGGAAGAAGAAACCAGCCAGACCAAAGCACATGCGATACACGGACTTATAACCCACAATGACATCGCAGTTAACGTGCCCCTGGATGAATGGAATACTTGAACTTCCCTCACAAAATCCAGGAATCTGAAAATAAGAGATAAAAAAAATTAATGTTATTTGAAAGTCTTGGATCATTTTTTTATTACTATAGAAACTCAAAAAAAATTAATGGAACATACAACCATTTGTTATTTTTAGTCCTTTGAGAACTGTGGTAGTGTTTCAGCATTTATTAAGTTTTAGACTCTGAAGGGGAAATTAAAGAAGGTTCTAGCCTGTCTCAATAACTACTCAAGGATAAAGTCATTGTCCTTTAAATTCAAACATAATAACCCCAAGGGACTTGTAGTAACAGTTCCAGTGATATCATAAGAAGAACACAGTTACAACAATGCCAGACTCTGCATGGTAATCTTAAATCTGCTTTATGTATTATTAATTTAGCACATATAATGCAGTACGTCACAATGAAAAGATTCACATTTTCACCCCAGATGATATTTGATTATCTAATCAAAAACCCAAATACCCTTCAGTCACGGACTAATTCAAATACTGTTGTTAATACTCTATTGTAGGCGAGGCACAGGCTAAAGTGTGGAGCGTGCTTTTAGGTTTCGGAGGCATATACTAGCACGTTTTGGGGGGAAATCCATAAACAGCAAGTAAAGCTTGTGGAATTCACACACCAACTGAAACGTCACAATCTCTCTGACCCACATTTGCTGCTTTTTAACTCTAAATTTTAACTGCAGTACTTATTTTCCAAGAATACGAGACCCTGATTTTGACTTCAGCTCAAAATGGATGATTATGGTGGGCAGGACAACTATAAAGATTCCAAACACAGAATAAGGCATTGTTTACAAAGGCTTCTAACACAGCAAATTCCAGATCCACTCTAAGTAGCTTAGCCATCCACTTGATTCCCAGTGGCATTGCACACGAGGAGTCAAGACCAAGTGTCGTCTTCAGGTGAAGCAGGGTTAGAGGGCAGGGTACACAAAAGTAATTCAGTCCATCATTTTAATGTCATATATCCTGTCCTTATTTTTAATCTAACACTTTGACTTTGTACTAAATAACAAAACTTACAGCAATTTGGGGAGCTGAGTTGGTTGGAGTTTATGAATTTCTCTGCATTACAGGTCGAGGAGCTGGAAGATGCAAAACTGAGGCACCATAGCACCACCACTGGCAGTGGGCTGTAATTACAGCCTGGCAAGTTTACATAGGTAGTTTCTATTATAAGTGGTGGACATAGGAATTTGTAACAGAAGTACACGCAGAAGTAAGATTTTTATTTTACAGATATTTGGTCAGAAACTCAAAAGCTCTTGAAATTGCACTGTGCTGTATTAGCATATGAATGCTCAAGTGCATGAAAATCCACTGTCTGCTATTTTAATGGACACATTTACCTGTGTTAAAATAGCAAAGGAATTTCATACGTATTATGCATACATACATTTATATTATGCTGCATAATTTTAAGGTTAGAGTTCAGAATCCATGCTCCCAGGACCAAGTGGAATATACACCAGGATCTTGCAGAAAGTCAAAAGAGGCTCCAGGTGAAGAGTTCAGGAACTCTACAAAATACAAGAGTTGAACCTCAAGACTGGAGTGCAGAAAAACAAGTATTTTAAAATGTAACGAGACAAGAATCAGGGAATTATAGACCAGTTAGTCAGTCTGACACTGGAAATAAGGAAAATGCCCAACAGCATCCTTGACAAAGTAACAATCAATCAGTGGGCAAAGGTTACCAAATAAATATAATCACAGCACGTGATTTGTTGTGACAAGTGATGAATTTCAGTGCCTCTGGAACTTTTTATGCAAAATTGCAGTACGAGGGAAGCACATTTCTACACTTGGATGTAGCACAATTCTGTTGTTCTGTGCCAAATCTAATGTACTAAAACTCGAGGCATTTTAAGTCATTTAAAAATATGAAGGTGCTTACAGTTAATGTCAACATAGCTAGATAGACTGAAAACGAACACCACAAAAAACACTCAAGGCTTTAATAAGTAGAGATGTTATTTGGGAGGACAGCTCTTGCTCCTCGGCTGTTTACACTATATATAAAAAAACACCATTGAGGTGGGTGCTTCTCATATTAAACTTGTTGATGATACCAAGTATTTCAATAGATGCTACAGTGCCACAGGAAAGAGATCTATTGAAATTAAACAGATGAACCAAAGTGTGTCAGATGTTGCTTAATCTTGTAAACGTAATCTTGTAAACGTAATGTGCACTGGTACAGGAAATGTGAAACCTGTGCACAGTGGATGGATGCCCACTGGCAAAAGAAGAATGATTTGGGTGTGATTTCACTGCAAAGATTCAGCTAAAGTAAGCTGGTTGCCAACAATACTAATTAAATGCTGCAACACATCCCTAGGACATTTGATTACGAGTCAAAACAGGTTTACTGAACGCTTCTGTAACTATAAAAAAGACTGTGCGTCATTTTAAGCACCTTGTTTTCAAAAGGAAATTAATGTACTGCAGAAAGTGCAGGGCAGAGTTCCAAGAAAGATTCCAGGACATAAAAATGCTTAGTTGCAAAGATCAAATTGGACTTGTTCGTGGCGAAAAGCCCAAGAAGGAATATCATTCTGGCCCTTAAAATGCAGGTGTGGATATTGAGAATTTTTCTCCTCAAATCTTATCGCCTCTCCTGAAAAGATTGACTTGCTGGGACAGGGTTCCATGTGCCAGAAGCCCCCACAGCATCGCACCCAAGTCGTCATTCTCCACGTGCCAGCCCAGTGAATGTTGGCAAGCTACGACAGTCGAACCCAACCGACAACCTCAGATGATCAGGAGTGGGGATCCTGACTGGGTTTAACCCTCAGTTCTGGTCAAGGGCACCGAGGCCAATTGTAGCACCCAAACTACTGTTCGAGCCGAGATCAGCTAATTCAGTAAGATGAACGAACAAACTTGCATTTACATAGCACCATTCACATCTTCAGGACATCCTAAAGCACTTCATAGCCAGTGAAATACTTTTGAAGTGTAGTTACTATTGCTTGGTAAGGAAACACAGCAACCAAAATATGCACAGCAAGGTCCTACAAAAGTAATGAGATGATTGACCAGTTTATCTGGTTTGGCAATGTTGGCTGAGAGATGACACCAGGAGAACTCCCTGATCTTCATGGGGGGGGGGGGGGGGGGGGGGGGGGGAGGAAGTGCAGGGAAATGCCTTAGTATTTTTTTTATGTGCACCTGAACAGGGCCTTGATTTAATATCTCATCCAAAAAGATACTACCATTCACAATGCAGCACTCCCTCAGTATCACACTGAAGTGTCAGCCTAGATTATGCACTCAAGTCTTGTACTGGGGCTCAAGCTGTGCTAATCCCAACCTAAGATGCAGATGGAGCATTATAACTAACCTCAGTGTTTCTGGGCTAGGGAAAAAAAATTAGGCAGGGTTCACGCTGCTAATTGCTATCCAGTGCTTGCTGGCAGGTGCATGCGAGAGGATGATAGGATCATCCTTGGCTGTGACGTCAAACATGTTTGAATGTCCAGTTGCCATTGAGTGTAGATTTTTCTAATTGGTGCAAATATAACAGACATTAATCCATGGATGGGTCAACACTGGTATTAAAATAACACTGATTAGAAAATCTGGGCTTGAGTGTCTGAGCTAACACAAAGAGTGGCTGTTTTGAGCGAGGTATTTGGTAGACTGCTGGCTTCTATCAAACCATACTCCAGCAAGAGTCAGGGATTCATGAGAGAAGATGAACTAAAATTAGAAGAAATATTTTTTAAATCTTGTACATTAATTCACTATTTACCTTCTTCAGTTGGGCCTCTATGCCAGGCATTATCAGGATACAGGAAACAATTGTTCCAAGGAGCAAGAAGAAGGCATAGATGAGACGAGTCACCACAGAGTTCCTAGTAGAGGGACAGCAGCCAGAAAGCAAACATGGTGCACTCCCACACAGACACGAGACCTAAAATAGAAAATACGATCAGAATTATAACTCAATACAGCTTCCAATTTATCTTTTAATCTAATACCTTGCATTAGTATGTATTAACATAGAAAAAAAATCCTACGACATTTCACAGATAATAATTAAAATGATCATTCATATTTTATCTAGGCAAAACATAGAACAGACTTTGAATTTTTTTCATTCCCTACCTTGAATAAAATTACTTCACCTCTTAAGACTTTAAATTAATTCTCCAATACTTAATTTTACAAAAACAAATTCTAAGTAGATATTTCACTTTGTATCCTGACTACACTACCATCTTCATGCCACTTCCACCCCAAGGCATTAAAACATTACATCTTGAAGCTTAATCTTGGTTCAAACATCCCCAATAATGGGGGAAGGGGTTCAAGATGAGAGGAGAGGTAAAAAAGGATGAAAGGAAAATTTTGGTGATGAACATTCAAACATTAGGCTGGTAGCGCGCCTTATTTTGATATATAATCCTTTCATCGATTATGTTCTGGGTCTATAACCACTGTTCCATGCAATAGGGCTTCATATGGTTTCAGGTGCAATAAAACTTTCATGTTGCATTTTCAATTTTTTCCCCCCTCCCAAAGTTGTCAAATATGGTTAACCTCTGAACCATGGATTCTCTGCAGTAAATTAAATACAGACGGGAAAGCTAAGTGAGAGTACTGTTCCAAAAAATGTTCAAGGATGATTAGGGTCTTATCCTGTAGTACTCCTTTATTGTGATACTAGCTTTTTTTTCTTTATGTTTAGTGTTCACCGATTCAGACTTTTCCCCTCCTTCATTGCTCCCTGAATTCCCTCTCCTCTGGAAGGCAGATTCTTGCTAGGTTACAGTTCCATAGATACCCTCCAGTACCCATTCTTCACCTATGAGCATGGTCAGGAAGAGACACCAAGCTATTCCATTACAGGGGGCATCACAAACAAGCCTGAACTGGTCCTCACAATGTAGTTTCCAACAGAGATCAAAAGGAAAAAAAATTAAGACTGGCAACTGCAGCTCATTTCCTCTCTTGTACCCGCGGACACTGGAGACCAATCACAGCACCTCTACTGCCACCGCAGCCAAGATCAACCAAGTTAGAATGAACCTGGGAACCTTCTGGTTTGAATGTTAAAGAAAACTAGTAACAGAACCAAACCTACTAACCACTGGGAATCAGAGAACATCTCAGTCATAACCAACAAAGCTGCATAAAAAACAAAGAAAAAGAGAAATGATGAAACAAAAAATTAATAAAGGAAACTCAGCACTAAAAGTAGCAATGGATTTTGACAGGTTAAGAATCAGAATAGTGCAGACCACTTATTTCCTGAAAGGTCTCTGGTACTAAGGCTTAATTATACTGAATGCTTTTTGCAATTCATTTTAACACCATGATCATAGATTATGACTAATATTCTGGGAACAACGTGGGAGAAACGTGACAGCACTGCCTGTGGGTTTCTCCAATATCCCCCTGACCATGCCCTGCATCATTTTAAAGCCAAGAGAAGAAATAAATAACCTGTTCACAACTCTGCCAAAGTCTCTACAATCAACTGGTATGCACACAAAATAAGATGGCAAACCATGGCCATAAACCCACATCCTAGTACTACATTTACACTATCAATAATGCATAAATAACAGATGAATGAATATTCTACAGGACAGCTGCAATAACAGTGCCAATGATTTGCAGCACAGGTAGGTATGAGCATATCTGCACCTTTATTGCGTACATACTCTGCACTTTGGGAGGGGGAAAAAAGTTCTGAGTCCTGCAACACTCACACTCACTTCTTTTCTCTTATCTCCAGGGACTGAACAAATACAAGATCTCATGCATACATTGGCAAACAAAATTTGAACTGCACAATTTCCAAGTAAAATGCTGGCTTTCTTGTGGTTTAATGTTATTACCAGAAAATCAGTAGGGTTATGGTGAACAAAGAACTTGCATTTATAAAGTGCTTTATCTCACAAACATCCCAAAGCACTTCACATTCAATGAAGTAGTTGGAAGCGCAGTTACTGTCATCAAAACCACTTTCACCTCAGAAACATCACCCATCTCGACCACATCTCTCTCCCTCCACCACAGAAACGCCAATTCATACTTTTATATTACAAATGGACTTCTCCAATCCTCTCCTTGCATTCTTCCCTGCTTCCACCATCCGTAAACTGCAAGTAATCCAGAATGTGGCAGCCCACATCCTCACCAACATTGTGTCTCCAACAAGCTCCATCAACTCCCTATGTTCCACAGAATCTACTTAAGATTCTTGTCCTTACCTTCAAATCCCACCACTGCCTCATCTCTCCCTAACTGTAGTCTCCGGTCCCACGTCTTTGCACACATCCTCTGTTATTCCAACACAGCTCTACTTCTCATTCTTCACTCCCTCCACCGACAGCCATTCCTTCAGCCCCTTTACTCCTGACCTCTGGAACTCTCTCCCTCAGCATCCCTTCCTGCTTTCAAAAACCTTCTTAGGACCCATTTCTTCAACCATGCTTTTGCACCCTCCTGAATCTTTTCCATTTCCCCCCCCCCCCCCATTCAGTGACCACTCACAATCCACCACCTTGTGTAGCACTCATATTTTTGTACACAATGGAAATGAGTGTTGCTGTTATTGTTCTGTGGGCAAACACAGCAGTTATTTTCTGCAGCAAAACTGAAGGACAGCACTTCCAGCAATGCAGCACTCCCTCATTATGCCCAGTTTAAATTTGTATATCTATTCAGGCAGTGAAAGCAAGAAAATCCTCATTATGGGATTGTACAGTACTTCATTTAAAGGGCAGGTTCCCCAGTCAGGTTAAAGCAACTAGTGTACAGAACCCAACAGGTCTCTCCTTAGAGCAGAGAAAGTTAATGGGAGATTTAATTGAGGTGTTCAAAAATCACAAAAGGATTTTGATAAGGAGAAACTGTTTTCAGTGGCAGAAGGGTTGGTAATCAGAGCACACAGATTTAAGATAATTGGCAAAAGAACCAGAAGCGACATGAGGAGACCTTTTTTTAAAAAAAAACAAGTTATGATGATCTGGAATGCACTGTCTGAAAGGGTGGTGGAAACAGATCCAATAATAACTTTCAAAAGGTAATTGGATAAATACTTGAAGGGAGAAAATTTGCAGGGCTATGGGGAAAGAACAGAGGAGTGGGACAAATTGGATAGTGTTTTCAAAGAGCCGACACAGGCATGATGGGCTGAATGGTCTCCTTCTGTGTTGTATCATTATGAGCTCAAGTCTTTGAGTAACCCACTATCTTCTGACTCAGAGCCCCACCAAATTAGCCACAATGGGGCTTGATGTCAAGGATCATTTCAATCACAAGATAATTATATTTATTTTCACTCAACATGACCCATATTGGACATGGGTTAAGTCCAGTTAACTTCTGTTCACAGTAGTCTTATGTAAGTGAAGCTACATGCGGCTTTTACAGACTGGCCAGCTTTCTAGTAATGCTTGGATTTTGTTTTAACTTTGAAAGTAAAACACACACTTGTCATACTGAAGACCTGCGTTTCTTCAGGTAAAGCTGTAACATTCAATGACTTAAAGTTAAAGTTAGAGAAACATATAAAACAGAAGTTCAGGTGGAGAAGTGGGCAAAGTAGTAACTGCTCAATAATGAATTTATTTTCAAAATGTTTAAGAGCTTCTGGTCTTTTGAAGTTAGTCTCAATTTTACTTCCAAACTCCATCCTCTCCAGACAGTTAAAGCTGCTCTAATGCTGTATAAACTGAAACTAAAAATAATAAAATCTGGAAATAAAAACCTGGTATCAGTAAAAGTGACCATGAAGCTGTCAGATTGTCATAAAAACCCAACTGGTTTATTAACGTCCTTTAGGGAAGGAAACCTGCCATCCCCTGGCCTATGTGCGAGTTCAGTCCCACACCAACGAGGTTGGCTGTTAACTGCCCTCTTAAATGGCCTAGCGAGCCACTCAGTTATATCAAACCGCTACCGGCAGTTCAAGGTGAGGGTCCACTATCATCAGGCAACTAGGGATGGGCAATAAATGCCAGCCTTGCCAGCGACACCCACATCCCAAGAATGATTTTTTTTAAAAACCATTTTACTCCATCGTCTACTGCAAGTTTAGAACCAATGTACCAATGGTTAAACTTGTCGTGTAAATGTACCCTTAATCAAGAAGATAAAGCATCTTTCAAAATAAACACTACTGTGCTATTCAGAGCTAAGGCCATTATTGGTACAATGTAATTAGTTTCCTAAAACAGGGAACAAGTCAAATTTTACTTAATTCAATCTTGCTGGATTTTATTATTAATGTCACTATACTGTGAACATTTGATCCCCAGTGTATTTTCTCAGTTAAAAATCCACTACATTAAAGTGCAAGATACAGCCAGAGACATCCAAAAAACAAATAAGAGCAATCATCTCTACTGCTTCCTGATGCATATTTTTTTGGAATAGTACAACCATCCAACAATAACAAAACAAAAATACCACCCACACTGTACCTCACACCAACAAGTTTAGCAAAATATGTTTGAAACTACAGTGAGATACCATTTATCAGTAGTTTGAGGAAACATCCCTATTGGACAAATGAAATATTCAGATAAATGATTACATTTAAATTCTAATTTTGTACTGGAGAAACATTATTAATTTAGTGATAACCTACTATACACTAATGGCATGTAGGCAGAGTGAAACAGCTCCATTAACTAATCAATTAGGGGGGAAAACATTGTTTGGATAAACATTAGGCCAGAGTGTAATGGACATAATGCTCTAGATTGGAGCAATGCAGTTTTGACCCTCCACTCCCGAGTCCCCAATCTCAGCCAGTCTCCTCTCAGGGGGAACAGGGTAAAAAAGTTATTAGGTGAGCTTGGTGGTACTCAGAACAATGTGGGAGAGTCAGAAACAACATGCACTTGCTGCAACTAGTATTCCTTCTAACTAGTAAGAGCAGTGTCCCTTTAAAAGGGCTCGGTCCTAATGATGCAAAAAGGTTAAACACCTGACTGTGATGACGCAAATCACATGAAAATACAAAATGATCTGAACAAAAAATGACAAGCGCTCCTTCATCCACGAGTAAAAGTTATGTGCACACACTAAGTCACAAAAATAGTGCTCAAATGAATTACAAAAAATAATAAAATTTCAAAATAAATTTTAAGAAAAAGGGGAAAAACGTTCTAAGGAAACCAAAGTTGGTCTGACACCAACTTCCTCAAACAGGAGGCGGAAGATTAATTTTAAACAAACAAAAACCTCAAGTCTAATTGTGCAAATTCCCAACTCTGAAGGAGAAAGTTGACAACTAAATGCAGCTTCTAAAATAGAAATGAAGAGGAATTTCTAGTAACATTGGGGGAAAATGTCAGCGGTGTGATTTATGGTTAAGAAACCCAACACTTAAATAGATGGGTTTTATTGCGAAGAGTTGGGTCAATCGAAATAGGCCACATCTTTAAACCGAAATGAGTGAGGACTGGCAGGCCTGCTCAGAGGGAGAGAGCCCCGGGCTGGAGTAGTGCAAGGCCCCCTAGGGCACCAGACAAAGAGACTCAGCCGTCCCCCCTTGAAGAAGGAGGAGGAGGAGGCGGCCGTGGGGTCATCCCTCCCCCGGGGTAAAGGTACTCACGCAGCTGGCCAAGGAGCAGATTCCTAGGCAGGCTCCCATGGTGACCGACTCCGAGCACTGGACCTTGTCGCTGAGAAGACGCCGCTCGAGCTCCTTGCTCTCTCGGGGATCTGTTTACCGAGTCCCCTTCGGCACTTTTCGGAAACACTCGGGCGAACTTCGGGATTCCGATTTTTTTTTTTATTCGGACTCAGCAGCGCCACCCGCAGGCTGGGAGGATCGGATCGCTGCAGTTGCACCCCGCCGCCACAGTGCCGCCTACAGGCCGGGAAGACGTCTGTGCAAATACTCCTTCACCTTGAAAGGTGAGCGTGTGAACTCCAGAGTGACCGCTTGATCCTCGGGCATCTGAGCCAGAAGGTTGTGGGTTGCAGCCCCGCTCCCGGGGATTTGAGCCCATAATCGAGGCCGACACTCCCAATGCAGTACTGAGGGAGTGCCGCACTGTCGGAGGTGCCGTCTTTAGGATGAGACGTTAAACCGAGAACCCGTCTTCCCTCTCAGGTGGACGTAAAAGATCCCATGACGTTATTCAAAAAGAGCAGGGGATTCTCCCACAGTCCTGGCCAATATTTAGCCCTCAACAAAAATCACTAAAAAAAAAATGATCTGGTCATTTATTTCATTGTTGTTGCCGGAACCTTGCTGTGCGCAAATTAACTGCCACGTTTCCTACATTACAACAGTGACTACATTTCAAAACTACTTAATTGGCTGAAAAGCGCTTTGGCATGCCTCAAGGTCATGAATGGTGCTATATGAATGCAAGTTCTTTCTTTTTATTCCACCCTGACAGGTTGCCCTCCATAGATGACCACCACTAAAGAGTGTGTGTTTTCTGCAATGAAAGCTGAACTTATCCCACCGTCTATGTTTCTTCAGTCTGACCAGAAACTAGCTGCAAAAATTATTGTGGCCTTACAAACATATGAACAATAACAGACAGAAAAAGACCCTCTGGTCCATCCAGTATGTCCCACTCGATTGTGATCACTACATATACACTCCCCGCCCCAACTGAAACCATGTGATTTTAGGGGATGTAACAAATTTCTACTTTGTCAGGTACAGAATGGACCAGATGTAAAATAAAGCTTCCTCTACTTTGCCCCACCAACATCCAGAGCCTCAGAAGTGCTCCCCATTCCTGATCCTTACAACTGGCAGAAAGAGGAGACTTACATTCTGTCAGTCTGGTTGGATTTGAGGAGACAGGATGCTAACCCCATGGCAATGCCCCTTTTAAATTAAAATATATTTTTTCTGTTGTTGATAACCGTGTGAATTGAATTAAGCTAAAGAAAACATCCTACATTGCCTAGTCAATGCAAATTAAAGATTCAAACCCAATGAAGGCACAGATGGGGGGTCGAACCCACATTCTTTGTTTTACAATCCAATGCCTTACTGCTTGACCACCTCGCCAGATGCTCATTGCTCTGCTTGTCTTGTACAAGGATCATGATATGTTCACTAAAAGTAAAGTGATTGCTCGAAATGGATCAAACGCATTTCTAAATATTTAACCTCTTTCAGTAGAATTTGCCAGTACCAGCTGGCAAGAGTTTTATTAGCTTAAACCCACTTTTTCTATGAGTTTATAAATCATACTAATGTCAAATTCCAAATGTGGATATATTTGAAAAAAATATTTTGCACCCTCCTGAATTCTCACAGTGTTCTTCACAACATTTATCCCTCAACAAAAACCGTCAGTACAGATTATCTGGTCATTTATATCATTGCTATTTGTGGAACTTTGCTGTGTGCAAATTGGCTGCTGTGTTCACAACAGTGATTATACTTTAAAAGTAATTAATTGGCTGTGAAGCACTTTGGGAATCCTGAGGACATGAAAGGTGTTATACAAATGCAAGTTCTTTCGCTGGTTCTTCTTTCTTTTACAAGCAAAGGATGTTGAAAGGCAAAGCTGAAGACCTGTGTATCAGAACTAGTCCCTCCCCGAGTCAAGCTGTACCGGTACAGCTATAACACTGGCATCTACCCAACAATGTAGAAGGTTGCCCAGGTATGTCTTATCCACAAGAATCAATCTAACCTGGGTAATTATGGCCCCGTTAGCCTCCTCCTAATTATAAGTAAAGTGATGGAAGGAGTCATCAACAGTGCCATCAAGCAACAAATATAGAAGATTGAGGGGTGATCTGATCGAGGTGTTTAAAATGTTAAAAGGATTCAAAAGGGTAGGGACAAAGAAACTATTTATTCTAAGCTACAGCAAGTAGGTAGGGTAGCCTAGTACTTATTGTACTGTACTAGTGATCTAGAGGTTGTGAGTTCAAATCTCGGGAAGGATATATTGGTTTTGGAGAGGGTGCAGTGCTTATTGATTGGCTATATGAAGGATGGAATAAATTAGTGAGTGATTGGGTATGAGGGTAGTCTTTCTCAATGCTGGGTAATTGTGTGGGGAAGCCTCCATTTTACTGTTCCTATTGGCGGAAGGGTCAAGAACCAGAGGACATAGATTTAAGGTGATTGGCAAAAGAACCAAAGGTGACATGAGGATAAACTTTTTTACACAGCGAGTGGTTAGGATCTGGAATGCACTGTCCAAGGGGGTGGTGGAGGCAGATTCAGTCATGGCCTTCAAAAGGGAACTGGATAAGTACTTGAGAGGAAAAAAATTGCAGGACTACGGGGATAGGGCAGGGGAATGGGACTAGCTGGATTGCTCTTGCATAGATCCAGTGCGGACTCAATGGGCAAATGGCCTCCTTCCGTGCTGTAACCTTTCTATGATTCTATGGTGGGGGAAATCAAAGACGAGAAGACATAATCTTAAAATCAGAGCTAGGCCATTCAGTGGCAGTGCCCGGGAGATTCTTCTTCCAATCCAGGAGGGTTGGCAACCCTACGGAAGAGGTAGAAGGGGAGTTGGTCTAACATCTCATCAGAAGGAGTGCATGTCCAGCAAAGCAGCGCTCTCTCAGTATTGCACTGGAGTGGCAGCTCAGGTCCCGAGGTTCAAAGCAGCATTGAATTACAAAACCACCTCAAAAACTGGAACATCTTCACAACAGATGATACTGGGAAGCTCATTTTGAACAGGCAGCCTTCCTTACGTTGGAAACGTATTTTCCAATAATAATTGGTCTCCAGAACATCAACTTGGAAGCTTCTGAATCCCAATATAAATATGGGAGTTAAATGGTAAGTGTCCTGTCTTTTTTTCAAGTCATATTATTTCAACCTTTACTACTAATTGACGAGGGGAAGACTGCAAAGTCTTAAGGAAATGTAAAATTCCACTCATTTGTCAGAAATAATAAATCGCAGCCTCTCAATCTTCAATGCTGATTGTCTTACTTCCAAATATTGAGTATGTATGAGGAAGCCAGTTTACAATCCACCTGTACTGAAGGGATCTTCTTTTTCTCAGTGCGTACTATATACACAGGAGCTGACTCTGAGACATTATTGTTTATAGGGTGTCAGACACCATTGATTTGTTACCCTTACCCAGTTTCCAAGGTTATTTCCATTAACCTTAGTGCATCTGCTTTTTGGTGACATTGCTGAGCACGATGTGGAGATGCCGGTGATGGACTGGGGTTGACAATTGTAAACAATTTTACAACACCAAGTTATAGTCCAGCAATTTTATTTTAAATTCACAAGCTTTCGGAGGCTACCTCCTTCCTCAGGTGAAGGAGGTAGCCTCCGAAAGCTTGTGAATTTAAAATAAAATTGCTGGACTATAACTTGGTGTTGTAAAATTGTTTACAATTGCTGAGCACAACAGAAGACTTTTCAGCTCCAGCAAAAGTGCAAGAGGCCTGAGGGCATCTGAAGAATTCTCTGCATTGGCTGATTAGGAGCCAGCAAAAACAAAGGTCTCAAGCTGTGATTCGAGTACGTCACATATAACGATGATTATCAATCACCTTGTGCTTTTCTCAGCAGTCCAGACGCTACGCTGTCTGTAATCAGTGCAGCACTTCCAACACTGAGTAACGAGCTTCATCCAACCTACTTGTCTCCTTCAATAACCCACAGAGCTATTTGTGGGGTAATGTTTTTTGATCAGGGCAGAGGGCAAAGGGGAGGAAAAAGCAGCCAGAGATCCCGCTTCTGATCACTATCCATTGAGTTGTGCTAAAAAATGTGCATGTGTTGGCATTGGGTAAGGACAGGATTGGACTCAGCTGTGATGCTCCCTCTCCTGAGGCCAAATATCTTGCCAACACTCACTGTCTAGGCTCACACGTGAAGATGGCCATTTGAGTGAGGTACTGGGAAGGTTGCTGGTGCTTGTGGAGCTGAATGCCAATAAATGTCAGCATCTTCAGGAGAGAAAGGAAAAAACTGGAAAACAAACAGACTGATGCAAAATGAGCAGTAGTTGAGATTGGTTTGTTGGACTCAATGGCTGTTTCCTGTTCCTAAGAATTATTATGCTCTTTTCTAATTAAGCTAAACTCAAACAGCTTATAATTAATCTGAAAGTAAAAACAAAATGGTGAAAGTGCCAATTATTTAAAACAAAAACGTAATAGGGCCGATTCCCTAATGTTGCATTCAGGAGGTGACCCCTCACAGTTGATGTAGAATCTATAACCTTTTGTTATTTTAAAGACCTAAAATTGAACGCAGTAGGAAAATAGGCAAATGGCACCTTTTTCCATTTCTTGCGTCTTGATTTTGGAGCTTATACACAGACTCTACATTTATCTGTTATTCATTTTCGGGATGTGGGCGTCGCTGGCAAGGCCGGCATTTATTGCCCATCCCTAGTTTCCCTTGAGAAGGTGGTGGTGGGCCTTCTTCTTGAACTGCTGCAGTCCGTGTGGTGAAGGTGCTCCCACAGTGCTAGTTGGGGAGTTCCAGGATTTTGACCCAGGGATGATGAAGGAACAGTGATATATGTCCAAGTTGGGATGGTGTGTGACTTGTAGGGGAACTTGGTGGTGTTCCCATGCACCTCTGCCCTTGTCCTTCAAGGTGGTGGAGGTCGCGGGTTTGGGAGGTGCTGTCAATCGAACTATCTGCACTAACTTATTGCTGGCTGAATTGGATGAAAGTGAAGATAAGCAGGAGGTTGCACCAGCATGGGGCTTCTAGGCTGCATACCAACTAAATGCCATGGGCTTCACTAGCTTTTGTTGAAACTGTCAAGAAGCTGTGAAGATTTGAGTGTCCTGAAAAGATTGCAGCAGCTGAAAATAACATTTTTAAATCTTAGATCATTAAAGCTAAAATGAATGTTGTCACAATTCTGTCAGGAACTCTCCACTGCAATGAGTAAATATAGTAAGTACACACACATATATAGATATATATATAGTATGTGTGTATATATTATATATATATGTGTGTATATATATATATATATATATATATATACACTATAAATATATTTGGGACAGGAGGAAGGAGAACTCAGAGAACTTTAGCTAAAGGATTCTTCTCCATACTTGAAACTGAGTTGTAAAATCCAAGCGTAATCTATAACATCATATTTGTTTCTGTCTGAGTTCTACTTGAATGTCACTGATGGGGAATGCTGTGCCCATCCTGGGATTGAGCAGGTCACCTGTCCTATCTTTTTCTTCCCCTCTTTTTCTTCATTCTTCCCAGCTTTGCTGATTCTTTCTTGTTTCTGATTGGTGGGTTACTTAAAAAGAGGATTGCAGTGAGTCTTATAATGGTTCATTAACATCAATGGCCATGCTTTAAAAATAATAAAGCACTTTGGGATATCCTGAAGACTTGATGAGGTAAATGCAATTTCTTTCTTTCATTGAAATATTTGCACCGCATTTTATGATTTTTACGTTTTACATATCGAGTGCATGGTCATATGGTTCATTGTTTCTGACTGTAGTTTGCGGTTCATTAGATAAAAGTAACATTTTGTTCATTTAAAAAGAATCTCCTTGGTGTTTGGGGAGACAGTAAGATCCATCAGTGACACAGTGTGGCAAAACTTTAGCTACATTCTATAGCCCAAATACAAGAGCAACAGTTTTGATGAAGGACCTCTACCTGTTTTTTTTTCCTTTTCAGAGGTTGATGGATCTGTTGTGTATTTCCAACATTTTTTTGATTTTACGACAGGAACCAGAATGTTTTCCATTAAGCCTCACAATGACCGCAGTATTGAGAGTCGTGACACATGGCCCCTTCTCCGTTTCTCCAGACTTGTCTGAAGCCAAAGCAGATTATAAGAGTTCCATTATACACAAGGGCACTTGGGCAACATTGGCAATGATTGTTTTTCCAACTTCTCAGTTTAATGTTTTTCTTTCATAGATGGAAATGTAACATAACTTTCACCTTAACTAAACATGGTCATACTGTACAAAGAGAGCTACATTCCCCCCTTCAGAATTACTCAGTCAATAGAAGCAGCTCCAATTCACTGTACCGACTATTTTCAGAGAGGGGAAAGTATTTCAATGCAAAAGGAGCCAAACATTGAAAACAGGTCATTTTTAGTCGTATTGCTTTGGTTAATTGTGTTGGCATCAGTCTTGACAGAGATCCTATGACTGCCGGTGCAAACAAAATCTTTGGTTTGGTACTACTGATGTGCTCCCAAAACTATTCAAGGAAAGCAAACCCTCGATATTTACGGGGAGGTGGGGAGGGAGCGGGGGTGAGCTGTGGTGGCCAAGAAACCCAGAAGTACGGGTTTTCCGGTGGTCCTGCCGAATTTAACGGCAGGACCGGATTTAAATTTTTTGACTCCGTTTCCAGGCCACAACCAGCCAGATTGAGAGGCGGGAAGGCCTGAGGCACCAGGCTGCAGACAGGGAGCAGAGAGGAGGGAGAGATCGGGGGTCAGGGGGTGGGGCCCAGAGAGATCGATCAGGGGGGACAGCGGGGGGGGGGGGGGGGGGGCGGAGAGATCGATCAGGGGAACATCGAGGCGGGGGGGGCGGAGAGATCGATCAGGGGAACATCAAGGCGGGGGGGCGGAGAGATCGATCAGGGGAACATCGGGGGGGGAAGGGGGTGGAGAGATTGATCAGGGGAACATTGAGGCGGGGGGCAGAGAGATCGATCAGGGGGGACAGCGAGGGGGAGGGGGGTGGAGAGATCGATCAGGGGAACATTGAGGCGGGGGGCAGAGAGATCGATCAGGGGGGACAGCGAGGGGGAGGGGGGTGGAGAGATCGATCAGGGGAACATTGAGGCGGGGGGCAGAGAGATCGATCAGGGGGGACAGCGAGGGGGAGGGGGGTGGAGAGATCGATCAGGGGAACATTGAGGCGGGGGGCGGAGAGATCGATCAGGGGAACATTGAGGCGGGGGGCGGAGAGATCGATCAGGGGGGACAGCGAGGGGGAGGGGGCGGAGAGATCGATCGGGGGGACAGCGAGGGGGAGGGGGGCGGAGAGATTGATCAGGGAAACATCGAGGCGGGGGGTGGAGAGATCGATCAGGGGAACATCGGGGGGGGCGGAGAGATCAATCAGGGGAACATCGGGGGGGGCGGAGAAATCGATCAGGGGAACATCGGGGGGTCGGAGAGATCGATCAGGGGGGACAGTGAGGCGGGGGGCAGAGAGATCGATCAGGGGAATATCGGGGGGAGGCGGAGAGATCGATTGGGGGGCAGCGAGGGGGGGGGAGCGGAGAGATCGATCAGGGGAGCATCGGGGGGGGCGGAGAAATCGATCAGGGGAACATCGAGGAGGGATGCCAAACAAATCAGTCAGGGGGGGACATCAGGGGTGGGGGGGAGGGAGTGAAGAGATCTGTCAAGGGAGACATCAGGAGTAGTGGGGCCCGAAGAGATCGGCCGGGGGGATATCGGGGGAGAGGGGCCCAGAGAGATCGGTCAGGGGCTGGAGCAGTGGAGAGGGTGTCCAACTGATTGGTTGGGGGGGGGGGAATGGTGATTGTGATTTTCCAATCGAGGGGAGGTTAACAGGTTAGCTTGATGGGCCGAGGGGAAGCATCCTGCTCCTCCTGGCCCACGAACAGCGCTGGAAAGGCACCTACCTTTTGGATCCAGCTGTTCTCACCTCCCTTCAGCTGCCGGGTTTCCCGGGGCCTGGGAAGCCTGACCGGCCAGCGTTAAATCTGAAACAGAAGTAAAATTTGAGCCACGCAGCCTCATTAAAATATTTAAATTAGGGACCCGCCTCTAGAGAGCAGGTTAGTCGCCCATCCCCCAACCCACTTATGTTAAAACTGCAAATGGGCGCGTTGGAGGCGACTTGGGGCTGGGTTCTCAATTTTTGAAATTTTAATCCCCCCCCCCCCCCCCGCGCATCCTGCGGGGTTAAAATTCCCCCCAAGAGTCTGCTCTGAGGATCCACTGAAAGAGTATTTGGGCAAAAAATGTTTAATCATTAGGTTTGAAATCTTGTGCATTCAATGATCTCAATTGAACTGTTGAGATGTAGGTTCACCCCCAAGACTCCAATATGATGAGTTCCCAATCTCAGAGAGGTCATCAAGGAGTCAACCAGGGCTGCCCCCCACACTTTCTAGTGTCCAGACTGCCTGTTCATCACTCCTGGGTGGGAAACGGTTAGGTACATGGCAAATGGGTACCTAAAGAGTGGAGAATTATAATAGTACTTATATTTATACAGCTGCCTATTCCTGTTATGTTTTTGAATCTTTTCTGCAATTCTCATCCTTGTTTTCAAATCCCTCCATGTCCTCGCCCCCTCCCTATCTCTGTAACCCCCGCCAGCCCTACAACCCTCCGAGATCTCTGCGCTCCTCCAATTCTTGCCTCTTGCGCATCCCCGATTTTAATCGCTCCACCACTGGCGGCCGTGCCTAAGCTCTGGAATTCCCTCCCTAAACCTCTCCGCCTCTCTACTTCTCTCTCCTCCTTTAAGACGCGCCTTAAAACCTACCTCTTTGACCAAGCTTTCGGTCATCTGTCCTAATATCTCCTTATGTGGCTCAGTGTCAAATTTTGTTTGATTGTGCTCCTGTGAAGCGCTTTGGGATATTTTACAATGTTAAAGATGCTATATGAATGCAAGTTGTTGTTGTCGTCGTCGTCGTCGTCGTCGTCTTGTCCTATGTATGTCGGCTTCTATAGTTTAGACTACGTTTATATGGGCTCACAGCCTCAAGAGTACTTTCACTGCCACTGATATCCAGCTAAGTTTTGGTAATATGCCCAGATTAATGACCAGTAAACTTTTCTTCAAAATTTTCTGTAGCTACTGCATCAATCCATTGCGTCCACAGAATCCTTCTCATGACTTTGAGAAGTGGCAGAGTATCAGAATGTAAGACTTTGTTGCAGACTTTAACTATCAAGCGAGTGTATTGAACTGTTTCCCATTCCTACTCCACAAATGATAATATAAATGTGCAGAATCTTCACAAAGTGAAACCGGTTCTCACAGATCTACGCTCATTGGTGGCTGCAGAATATACTATGGGTGGAGCTGGGATGAGATCGGAATCCTATTGGATCCACTCAGACTAACAGGCAGCCTAAACTGGGCATAGTTCGAGGTCCAACCCTCTAATTTTTTTCTCTCTTTTCCTTATGTTGGGGTGTGTTTCCACGGTCACTGGCAGCTTACCAGTACCCCACACAACTGGCCACAAGCAGTGAATATCGGCAGGCTGTTCAACCACAGTTGATTCTATCTTCGCCCAACACCCACACACTATCCGGCAGAAGTCAATGTATGGTGATCAGGAATGGGAGCTATGGTTAATTTTTTTGCCCCCCTCCCCTCCTCGAACCAGGGGTGCTGAGGCTGTTTGTAGAACCACGACTGCTACACAACCCGAGATCAGCGAATTAATCCCGAGAAACTTTAATCCCGTTCTTAGCCAGATATTTATCCCGTTCCTTTTTAAGGGAGTTAATTTGACACTTGATGGCCCTGTTGAGGCCAGGGACTTGCACTTTACCAACTTATTACCAGCATCCAGATCCCCTTGTTCCTTTCTTTTATAATCTGTCTAGTCTTGTTCCATCTTGTTTCAGTGGTTCCTACATTATAAAATTCTGGTGACTGAGTAATGTGAAATACCCCTGGAACCTCAATTCAGTTGTTAGTTGGCCTGGGTCCAAAGTACTAAACTACCATTAATTAGCACTAAATTGGCAATCTCATTCAGAGAAGCCACAGTCCCAGTGTCATCAAACAAAAAAGAATCCAACAAAAATGCCCCCTTTTAAAGGGGCACAACTAATTGAAAACGAAATCATAAAAAACAAAGGAAAGTTATCACCTGATCTCAGAAGGCAGATACCCTTCTAAGGTAGGGGTGTCAACTCTTGTTGGACGTATTCCTGGAGGGTTGATCGTGACATCTGATCACGACAGAGTTTATGAGTTTTGGACCATTTAGAGTTTGTCGTTGGGCAAGGAGGTTGTTAGAGATAGCCTCACTCACTGGTTTTCAGTCAGAGAGAAGTTTTTTTTTATATTGTGTTTTAACTGTGGGTAGTGTTTCTTCCCACATCCAACCGAACACTCTCCTGTCGCTAACCACTTTCTAATACCAAAAAGAGTGAGGCGCAATGGTAGCGCCGGATACCCACAATGCCCTGCGCTGCTGAAACTGCTCTATTATGTGAGCTGAGCATGCTCAGACACCCTTCGTGTTGGCTGTGGAAGCAGCTGCGCCGAGTCAGGAATAAGCTGGGAAAGAACAAATTGCCCCGTTCCAGATACAGCAGCAGCAGCGGCAGTCACCAGTCGAGCTTACAATTTTTTTTCTCCCGACTTGATTGCAGGAGTGCCTGAGAGATCAATCCTCAATTCCAGGAGACTCCCGGACAATCTGGGGGGTTGGCAACCCAATTGAGGAACACTATTGGAAGCAGAGTAGAGAGAGCTTTACCCTCGATCTAACCACGCTATCTCTGACCTGGGAGTGCTTTATTGCTGTCACAGGGTGCACTGGTCACTGGTCTGTCATGAGAAATTTTTCATTTGTTGTCATGAATTTGTTTGAATTTTGTTCTTGTGTTACACATGATCACCTGATTAATGCGTTCCCCGTGGTGTAAGCACGGGAGAAATATGAAGAGACGTTTTTTAAAAATTACACTTCCTATGGCTGATTGGTATTTCCTTTATTTTACAGCATTTCTCAGAAGACAGGCATGCCATTGCAGCATGAGTTATAAAGCTCCATTGATTACCTCTACGATAGAAAATTGTAAACAATTTTACAACACCAAGTTATAGTCCAGCAATTTTATTTTAAATTCACAAGCTTTCGGAGGCTTCCTCCTTCCTCAGGTGAACGATGTTAACATCGTTCACCTGAGGAAGGAGGAAGCCTCCGAAAGCTTGTGAATTTAAAATAAAATTGCTGGACTATAACTTGGTGTTGTAAAATTGTTTACAATTGTCAACCCCAGTCCATCACCGGCATCTCCACATCATGACTACGATAGAAACACATTTTTCAGTTTTCTTTCTTACTTGATGTGTGCAGATGTGATTAATGAGGTGAGAGATGATACTGAGGATCATCATTTAATTTTTATACCAACTGATAAAAGTAAGCGCCCCCATATCAGGTATGGCACAAGACAGAGAAAAGAAAGACCTGGATTTATATAGCGCCATTTATGACCCAAAACGCTTTACAGCCATTGAAGTACTTTTGAAGTGTAGTCACTGTTATAATGTAAGAAACGTGGCAGCCAATTTGTGCACAGAAAGGTCCCACAAACAGCAATGTGTTAATGACCAGATCATCTGTTTTTAGATATTGGTTGAGGGATAAATGTTGGCCAGGACACCGGGGTGAACTCCCCTGCTCTTCTTCAAAATAGTGCCATGGGATCTTTTACGTCCACCTGTTAAGATGTTTTGTAATGTCATATTTCAAAAGCCAGTAGAGCTGACTTCTGTTTGTTTCTATAAATGGAGTGGGTCAAAACTAACCTGAACTTAATATAGAAAGTTAGGTCAATCTTTGCTCCAGTACTGGTTTCTCCATGTACTTCTTAGCTAATCTCTTTGATTATATTTTTACCACCTTGTTGGGCTCCTTCTCTGCTGTCTCATTTCTCAAGTTTCTCTTTATGTCTTCTTCCTTTGTCTGGTTTGGAGTGTCTGACACCTTGAATCGCTCCTATTTCTTTGTTGCAGACTTGCAATTAGATCTGCATAGAGCTCAAGGTTGTTCCATAAATGGAATGTAATGTGAACCAGGGAACGAACATTCATGGTGCTGGTGCATTTCTCTCAGTCTATTTTAGAACATTCAGCTTCAGAAGCTTGCAAGAAATTTTTTTTTTTACACACATAAAGGAACAAAGTGTACTTTGAAAGCTGAGATCTATCAGTGCTTAGATGATTCATTTTCAGATTTACATCTCCAAGGTGTTTAATCCAGTTATCAAACTACTGAAGAATTTTCTTGGGGATTTTTAATTATTTTTCAGTGCAATTTTTTCCTGTTCAACGAGATGAGAGATATCAGTGTTGGTGGGTGGAAATCTTACTTCCCAATTTTTGCACTCAGTCAGCATTAAGTGATCCAGGTTAGATATTCCATGGGTAATGCGCAAAGAAAAACTACATCTATTCAGCCCCAACATCACCTGTTGCTCCAGTGTAACATTTCTTTGTTTTTCTACACCTGCCATCCTTATGTTTCCTTGGAAGTTGCCAATTTTGTATCAATTTGTGCCACTATTATTTCTGCACAAATGAGTTTCAGTGTTTGCTGGTTCTTGGCAATTGGTGTAGTTGGTTGGTACACTACTGTGTTGCCCAATAGAGATGCAAGGTATGGGTTTAACCAATGAACGGGAGTCTTCTACATGGAAGAAGGGAAATTGGAAGGCAAGTGAATGCCTCCTAGTAGCAGTCACCCACTTATATACTCAGCAAGGAATGGTATATGGTACAGAGACTTGAAAGACTGGAGAAAACAGCAGAAAACTAACATGGCAAATACCTAATGTCTGCAATAAGTGCATTGGTTGTACTCCTCTTGGTCTATGAAGAGGTACACAATTTTATGAATTGAATATGTCTGATATTTTTCACCCCCTTTCCTTCTCTGACTGTTAAAGAATAATCATTTGGGTGAAGTATTCCATTATGTGTTAGCCTAGACAATCAGTGTCAGCAGGTCACGTGCAGCCGAGCCTGATCTTGTCTTCACCCAACGACCACACATGCGCACTTTTCAACAGAGGTCGAGGATAGCAATCGGAGCGAGAAGCATGCCTGAGGCCAATAGTAGTGCACTAACTGCTGCCCGGCTAAGGTCAGCTAACTCAGCACTGACACAGGATTGAACTTAGGATCCTATGGTCTGCATTGGCCTAGTAGTTTGACTTCAATCATAGGCAACATGCTCGAAGGAATCATAAGAAATGCTCTCTATGATCATGTGGCTACAGAAGGAGTTATCAGAGACACTCAACATGGCTTTTGACAAAAAAAGGTTGTGTCTTACTAACTTGATTGGATTTTTTGAAGAATTTACTAGGTTGGTGGATGAGGATTGTCCAGTCGGCATTGTTTACTTGGATTTTGGTAAGGTATCTCACAATAAGTTCTTCTACATGACAGAATCTTGTGGAATTGGTGGAAAGTTGCTACATTGGATTAAGAATTGGCTGCATTCCCGTAGGCAGAAAGTGGTTATTTATGGTTGTGTATCTGCTTGGAGAATGATTACCAATGATGTTCTACATGGATCGGTTAGGGCTGTTGCTATTCACTGTCTTCACGAATGATCTGGACGTAGGTGTTGAGGGAATGATCCACATGTTTGTGGATGATATGAAGATCTGTGCAAGTATTAGGACTGTGGATGAGAATAAACTATTGCAAGTGGTTCTTATTGCAATGGGGGAATGGACCCACATTTGGCAAATGGTATTTAACTTAGATAAATGTAGTGTTATGCACATGGACAGGACCAACACCACATATACATACACCCTACAGGGTACAGAACTGAAGTCTGTTGAAAAAAAATCTTGTTGTTGTAGTACACAATTCTCTTAAGGTTTGTGACCAATGCCATGAAGCAATAGCCAAAGCAAATAGGGTATTAGATTTCATTGCCAAATGATTCAATATAAAAGAAAACACACCATTTTGACCTTGAATAAGACTTGAGAATACTCTGTCCAGTTTTGGTGCCTTCACATAGTGGGTGATATAGATGCTTTGGAAAAGGTTCAGAGGAGGGCCACAACAATGATTCCTAGTTTAAAACACTTTAGTTACCTAAATAGGCTAAAAAAGCTGGGTGTACTTACTTTAGAGATGCGTAGACTCCAGGGTGATCTGATAGAGGTGTTTAAAATAATGAAGGAACTAGACTTTGTTCTTACTTGATAGAATATTTCAATTAGATAGGTTGGGGAGGACCAGGGGTCATGTGTGTAAGTGAGGGTAGAATTAGGTTAGATGTCAGGAGGTTCTTCTTTTCCCAAGAGGATTGTCGACCTATGGAACAAGTGCGGTGAGTGCTGATTCTCTGCATACCTTCAAAAGAGAGCTGGACCAGTTCCTAGCTGAGACAGAGATCATGGAACACAAAAGATAGGTGGAATACTAAGTAATACAAATCATGGTCAATGTGGTCTCTTGGACTAGTTTTGATTGCCTAAGGGGTGGGGTTGGAGAGGAATTTTCCAGTTTTTTTCCCCTAGATTGGCCATGATGTTTTTATTTGGCTTTTTGCCTCGCCCCAGAGATCACATGACTGCTGGCAGGTGACGGTTGTTGTGAATCACGGCTGTAGGGGGCAGACTCGGTGGACCAGCTGGTCTTTTCTTGTCCATCACTTTCGTATGTTCATATAGAAAGAAAAAACATGCATTTATAAAGCACCATTCACAACCTCAGGACGTCCCAAAGCGCGTCACAGCCAGTGAAGTACTTTAGAAGTGTCGTCTCTGTTGTAATGTAGGAAATGCAGCAGCCAATTTGCAAGATCCCACAAACAGCAATGAAATAATGACCGGATCATCTGTTTTTTTTTTAAGTGATGGTGGTTGAGGGATAAAAATTGTCCAGGGCACCACGAAAACTCCCCATCTCTTCTTTGAATAGTGTCATGGGATCTTTCACATCCACCTGAGAGGGGTCTTGATTTAATGTCACATCTGAAAGACAGCACCTCCCGGCAGATTTGTCCAGGTGGGGAAGTCACCAGTGCTCTCTCTCTCTCAGGTTAAACTAGCAATGATGTCATTGGAGCCTGATTTGCATATTTAAAGAGGACCCTGCTGGCTTAGGGCGGGTGTCCTTGCCGCCTGTAATTGAAAATTGCAGTTGGCCAGATAGGAGCAGGAAAGGAGTGGGTAAGTCCCCCACTCTATTTTAACTGCCCCCGCCCTCGCCTGGTTTTCGCCAAGGGGCTGGAGGAGTTAAAAGTGACCCCTTTATTCCCATATAACCTTTGTTGATAGATTTTACAGTTATTAACTAATCTTGCAAGTAACTCCCTTCCTCTCCTTTCAATCCGTGCTGTTGTCAAGCTGGACTATTGGCAGCAAGTAGAATTAATGATATATGGAATTATCATTATTTTATGTTCAAAACATTTAGATTCCGAAAATCTCATCCAAGATTAGTCACATAATAGAAAAATGGAATAACACATTCACAGCAATGGGATGTGATTAGTTGAAGCAGATGCATCACGATTATTTTATCTGCTTTTAGTTAAGACTTTCTGTGACTCATTAAGTTATTTGCAAGGCTGAGAGAGATGTAACTGGACTAGAATCTATTTGTACGGTCAAGGTGGCTGAAAAGGTTTCTCACAGATTTTCTCACAGGCAGCTAATCACTTACTGGCTACATAAGAAACAAAATTGGGACACATTAGCAACAATTTCCGTCTCTTGGAACATTGACACAAACTGCTGACATCAAGATTATATTTTTATCTGGACTTAATTATAACAAAATGAAATGTTTGAGTCAAACTTTCACGCAAAGTATCGTTTATTGCCAGGCTAAATGGAAGGAGTCAAAGTATTTGATGACGTTACAGGCAAATGATACTGGGCTGTTTGTTTTACAGTTTAGAAATTTCTGTCTCCAAAACGATATGGGTAGTGAGTGTATTCAAAACTACAGAGCCAAAATTCAACAACGTTGTGCCTTTTTATGGGTTTAAAACGGGTGTAGCAATAACCAAATTAGCAGGGCAGAGGCCCACACCCATCAGCATGGGCGTGGAGCCATTGCTCAATTGGTTGGGGCCTTTTTATTAGGCAGCCCTGGTACCCACCTGAAATGAGCGTAGACCTCACTTCAACATTGAAATGAGGTTCCTGCGCCCATTTCAGACCCTGATTCCTAAATTCATTGAGACTAGTCTTGCTCTGACTAGTATTTCCGGGTTTTGAGCTGCCTAACCAGCGGACCTTAAAAGGACCACTGGAGACCACCCCGCAAAAGGTCCCAAAACTTTTTTTTGTGGAGTCGAAATGGTCAGGCGGGCTCCTCAAAACTACTGCCCCTCCCTGCCCCTGCCCTGCGCCCCGCACTTAGCTGTGGCCCACGGCACTGGCCAAAATTGGTTAGGGCTTGGCAGGCTTGATTGGCGCCCGCAGCTCACCTGTATTATGATGATGAGGCCCGAGCACAAATTTAGCTTGGTTCACAGCCCTCTCCGATCTAGCACGCCATTGCTGCTGCTGCTGGAATCGCCCCCAGTTTGGGGCACAAACTAATTTGGGCCCCGCTGTGTCAGGGATTCGCTGCAAAAGACTTTTCTCCAGCTCCCATTGTACTTTCTCAAATGCTCCACGCGGGTGCATGTTGGCGATGTCTGTGTGCACATGCATGGAGCCTTTTCCCTTTGAGATTGGCCTGAGTTAGGAACCAACTTTTTTTTGGGACAATTGTAGGATGTCTTTTATTGTGGCCAGCTTGAGTCTGAGAAAAAAATGGGCAAGTCTGGGATGCATAAGAATTCAGGAAATATCGCAATAGTCATGGGAATTCAGGGAAAGCTAGAATTTGTCAAGTGTATGTTTAAGAAGATTCAATTATAAAGGCCCTCCCTATTAATTTCTACAACGGTAAGTTTGGTTCATTGTTTCGGCATTTTCAGTGTATGCATTAACCACACATACAACAACAACCGCCTGTTGTTGTAGTTTATCATTTTGTAGCCCAGCAACACAAGTAGACAAGTATTCTTCCTGTATCCACGACAGCCTCAAACTTCCTGGCCTGTTTTGATCACTTTTTAAATACAAGCCTGACAACAACAACTTGCATTTATATAGCGCCTTTAACGTCGGTAACTACAGAGGATTAAACAATTAGAAGCAAAATACTGCGGGTGTTGGAAATCCCAAATAAAAATAGAAAATGCTGGAAAAAAACTCAGCATGTCAGGCAGCATCCGTAGAGAGAGAAACAAGGGTGAACGAGTCAGGTTGATAACCTTTCATCAGAACAGGTGATGGGAACGCATTCTGATGAAAGGTCATTTAATTACACAATTAAGGTTATCGCACCTCAACAAGGTGGGGGGGGGGGGGGGGGGGAGCTGATTGAAGACTTGACTTTGCCTGAAATACAGTAACCGGAGCTTTAAAATCGGTACAAGCAGTGCTTTTGTAATTGACATCTATGAAAATGGCAAATAGCTACCGCTAATTGGCCAGTATAAATGGTTGCCTACAATAACCATGGGGGCGTGTAAGTGGTGGGGACTGTATTTCATCTATCCCCAACAGCCAAGTGCTAATCTTCTATGCTACTGTTAGGGTCAGAATGACTGAGCATTTGGACAAATGTGAGCTGATCAGAGAGAGGCAGCATTGATTTGGAAAGGGTAAGTCATGTCTAATGAACTTAGTTGAATGTTTTAAGGAGGTAACTAATATGGTAGATAAGGGAGTGTCTATGGATGTTATTTATAAGGACTTCCAGAAGGCATTCCACAAGGTTCCATATAAGAGACTGTTAACAAAAATGAGAAAGCATGGGATTAGAGGCAACCTATAGGCTTGGATATGGAATTGGTTCGGAGGTAGGAGACAGAGAGTAGGGACAATGGATATGTACTCAAATTGGCAGCATGTGACTAGTGGTGTCCCCCAGGAATCTGTACTGGGGCCTCAGCATTTCACTATATTTATAAATGACTTGGATGAAGGAATAGAGCACCATATGACCAAGTTTGCTGATGACACCAAGTTAGGTAGCGCAGTAAATAGTGTAGATGGGAGTGGAAAGTTGCAAAGGGACATTGATAGATTACGTGAGTGGGCAAAACTGTGGCAGATGGAGTTCAATGTGCGGGAGTGTGAGATGATCCACTTTGCACCCAAGAAAGATAGATCAGAGTATTTTATAAATGGCGAGAAGCCAGGAACTGTGGAGGAGCAGAGAGTTTGAGGGGTCCAAGTACAGAAATCACTAAAAGCTAGTGGACAGGTACAAAAAACAATTTTAAAGGTTAATGGAATGTTGGTCTCAATAGGGCTGGAATACAAAGGGTCGAAGTTATGTTAAAGCTGTAGAGAGATCTGGTGAGACCCCATATGATGTATTGCATTCAGTTCTAGGCACCGCACCTCAAGAAGGATATACTGGCCTTGAAGTGGGTGCAGCGCAGATTCACCAGAATGATACCAGGGCTAAAAGAGATAAATTATGAGGACAGGTTGCATAGACTGGGCCTGTGTTCCCTTGAGCATAGAAAATTATAGGGTGATCAAATTGAGGTGTTTAAGATTATTAAAGGAGTTGATGGGTAGATAGAGAGAAACAATTTCTTCTGGTGGGAGAGTCCAGAACAAATTAGAACTCGGCCGCTCAGGGGTGATGTCAGGAAGCACTTCTTCACTCAAAGGGTAGTGGAAATCTGGAACTCTCTCCCCCAAAAAGCTTTTGAGGCTGGGGGTCAATTGAAAATTTCAAAACTGAGATTGAAAGATTTATGTCAGGTGAGGGTATTAAGGGTTACAGAACAATGGTGGGTAAATGGAGTTGGGATACAGATCAGCCATGATCTAATTTAATGGTGGAACAGGCTCGAGGGGCTGAATGGCCTACTCCTGTTCCAATACTATTAATATGAGAAATTTATATATTCAGTTTTATTTTTTAAATCAGGCCAGGGAAAGATATCCTGATGGGATTGCAAGTTGGTGGTGCTGTAGCAGGAATAACTATGCTCTAAATGCAAAAAGCGGCTAAAAACCAAATGAAGATGATTCATAGCTCTGGCGAGGAGTTATAAAATCTTAGGGGAGGGAGGAATCTGTATCCATGTTACTATGGAATGTTGCCAAGTAGCATTCCTGGCTTATGGCCAGATGGGAAAAAAAGCTGAGCACAGCCTCAAACAGAATGTTAAGACGCTAAGAGATTCTCCTGGGGAATCCTTGCAAAAACAACGGATTGAAAGGATAAAGAAGGAGGGTTTACAAATTGTAAAAAATAATTCAAGTCAATGCAAGGCACAGCTGTGAGGACGTAACAGCCTTCAATTTACTTTCCAGTATTTGCTTAAGGTTGTAAATGGTAAGTAGGACGGCTGTTTCTCTGATATACTGTAAAACAAATATTATTTGCCTGCCTGGTACAAGCATAAAATTATGTCTGCTCCAGTTCAGAATTTTGCCCTTCTGCAAAACTGCAGGCAACTGGTGAGGCCACACCTGGAGTTCTGTGTACAGCTTTGGTCTCCTTACGTAAGGAAGGATATACTTGCGTTAGAGAGGATGCAACAAAGGTTCGCTAGATTGATTCCTGGGATGATTGGGTTGTCCTATGAGGAGAGATTGAGTGGAGTTGGCCTACATTCTCTGGAGTTCAGAAGAATGAGAATTGATTGTATAAGATTGAAAAGTATAAAATTCTTAGAGGGCTTGATGGTAGATGCTGAGAGGCTGTTTCCCCTGGCTTGAGAGTCTAGAACTAGGGGTTATAGTCTCAAGATAAGGGGTCGGCCATTTAGGACCGAAATGAGGAAAAATGTCTTCACTCAGAGGGTTGTGAATCTTTGGAATTCTTTACCCAGAGGGCTGTGGATGCTCAGTTGTTGAGTATATTCAAGATTGAGATCGATAAATTTTTGGGAATCTATTGATACACTAAGGGAATCAAAGGATTATGGAGATAGGGCGGGAAAGTGGAGTTGAGGTAGAAAATCAGCCATGATCTTATTGAATGGCGGAGCAGGGTCGAGGGACCATATGGCTTACTGCTCCTTCTATTTTTTATGTTCTTATGTTCTTAACTAGTCCTGAGGATCATTGAAGAGCAAGAGCCAGCATCAGGCAGAGTGATGGGCACTGAAGCGGCCCTAATCAAAGTCACAAATGACATTCTCTGTGACTGTGATCATAGTGCTTTATCCCTCCTCATCCTTCTCGACCTCTTTGCAGTCTTTGACATGGTTGACCACGCCTTCTTCCTCCATTATTCAGCTGAGTGGGACTGGCCTCACCTGGTTCCATTCTTACCTATCCAGTCATAGCCAGAGAATCTCCAGCTCCTTCTCTTTTCGCCCCACACCGTTACCTCTGGAGTCCCCCAAGGATCTACACATAGCCACCTTATATTTCTCATCTACATGCTGCCCCATCCGTAAACACAATGTCAGGTTCCACATGTATCTGACGACAGCCAGCTCTACCTCATCACCACCTCTCTCGATTCTTCCACTGCCTCTGCACTGTCAGACTTCTTGTCCGACATCCAGTCTTAGATGAGCTGCAATTTCCTCCAGTTAAACATTGGGAAGACCGAAGCTGTTGTCTTTGGCCCTCGCTACAAATACCGGTCCATCACCACTGATTTGATCCCCCCTCCCTGGCCACTGTTGCAGGCTGAATCAGGAGAGCATTGTAATAGTCGAGTCTGGACGTAATAAAAGCATGGATGAGGGTTTCAGCAGCAGATAAGCTGAGGCAGGGATGGAGACAGGCGATGTTGCAGAGGTGGAAGTCGGCGGTCTTTGTGACGGAGAGGATATGTGGTCGGCAGCTCAACTCGGGGTCAAATAGGACGCCGAGATTTCAAACAGTCTGCAAGACTAATTGATAGATATTGATTGCTATCGTCAACAACTCCATTATTGTTGTATAATGCGACACAGATAGAAAATGAACTAGATGGATCGTGTTCTTTTTTTATCCAGCAATTCCTATGTTCCTAGTGAAGAAGTCAGCACATTTAGGAGAGGAGAGCAAGGGGAGGAGAGAAAATTGGAGGAAAAACAATTTGATTGAAAGCCAAACATCTGGCACTGCTTCAAAAACTGACACGAAATTTTGCAAACTCACAGACCTCAGATTCAGTTAGGTTGGTGAGTAAAATGCTGCCAATAAACATAAACATAATCAGTTAAGAGGCAGGAAGATTCTTGTGCTGAAGTGACTGGTCGCTAAAGACAAAAATATTTACCACAATGGAGAAAATTATCAGTAACTTGAAAGCCTGGGTCAGTTATGATCTAATTTACTGGACTGGATTGGATTTGGTAATTTATTATTTATTCTTTGAGCTCACTAATTGTTTAAAGGGGCACTCTCTTCATTACCTGGGTGGGAGAAGAGCCAGACCAGCTATGCATCATTTTCATTGCGAGGTTGACCTTCATGAGGGACACCATAATGTCTTCACAGAAAAAAGAAATGTTTTGAAGAAAATTCTGTTGTTTCATCAAGTTATTGGTAAAGATTTCCCCCTTGAACTTAGAACATAAGAAATAGGAGCAGGAGTAGGCCATACAGCCCCTCGAGCCTGCTCCACCATTCAATAAGATCATGGCTGATCTTCTATCTCAACTCCACTTCCCGCCCTATCCCCATATCGCTTGATTCCCTTAGGGTCCAAAAATTATCTTTCTCAGCCTTGAATATATTCAATGACTGAGCATCCACAGCCCTCTGGGGTAGAGAATTCCAAAGATTCACAACCCTCCGAGTGAAGAAATTTTTCCTCATCTCGGTCCTAAATGGCCGACCCCCTTATCTTGAGACTATGACCCCGAGTTCTAGACTCTCAGCCAGGGGAAACAATCTCTCAGCATCTACCCTGTCAAGCCCTCTAAGAATTTTATATGTTTCAATGAGTTCATCTCTCATTCTTCTAAACTCCGGAGAATATGGGCCCATTCTACTCAATCTCTCCTCACAGGACAACCCTCTCATCCCAGGAATCAATCTAGTGAACCTTTGTTGCACCCCCTCTAAGGCAAGTATATCCTTCCTTAGGTAAGGAGACCAACACTGTACACAGTACTCCAGGTGTGGTGTCACCAGAGCCCTATATAATTGCAGCAAGACCTCTCTACTCTTATACTCCAACCCCCTTGCAATAAAGGCTAACATACTTAGGAACATAGGAACAGGAGTAGGCCATTCAGCCCCTCGTGCCTGCTTCGCCATTTGATAAGATCATGGCTGATCTGTGATCTAACTCCATATACCTGCCTTTGGCCCATATCCCTTAATACCTTTGATTGCCAAAAAGCTATCTATCTAAGATTTAAATTTAGCAATTGAGCTAGTATCAATTGCCATTTGCGGAAGAGAGTTCCAAACTTCTACCACCCTTTGTGTGTAGAAATGTTTTCTAATCTTGCTTCTGAAAGGTCTGGCTCTAATTTTTAGACTGTGCCCCCTACTCCTAGAATCCCCAACCAGCGGAAATAGTTTCTCTCTATCCATCCATACTATTTGCCTTCTTAATTGCTTGCTGTACGTGCATGTTAACTTTCTGTGACTCATGTATAGGACACCCAAATCCCCCTGACTACCAACATTTCTTAGTCTCTCACCTTTTAAAAAATATTCTGCTTTTCTATTCTTCCAATCAAAGTGGATAATTTCACTTCTGAAAGAAAGAATGTGCACTTATATAACACCCTCAGGTCATCAGGATGTCCCAAAGTGCTTCACAGCCGAGGAATTACTTTTGAGGTATAGTCACTGTTGCTTTTGTAGCATACACAGCAGCTAACTTGTGCATAGCATAATTCCATGAACAACAAATAACATAAATGACCAATTAATCTGTTTGGTGGTGTTGGTTGAGAGTTGATTATTGGCCAGGGCACCGGGACAACTTCCTGCTCTTCTTCCAATAGTGCCATGGGGTCTATGTCCATCCACCTAAACAGGCAGATGGGGCCTTGGATAAAAGTCTCAGCACTTCCTCAGCACTGCACTAAAGTGTCAGCCAAAATTATGTGCTCAGGTCCTGGAATGGAGCCTGAATCCAGAACTTTCTCAGAACCAAAAGTGTTACCACTGAACCAAGCTGATACGAATTCTGTAAATTGTTTTGATCTGCTTATCTTCTCAGGGCTAAATTATAGGTGAAGATAAATTAGGTCAAAGGAATTGGGTAGAACTGTGAGTTCTCACAATTCCCATTCAAATCCAACTCAGATCAATGGGATGAAAATCTCCTGACAGTCAGCTGCAAAAATCCTATGTGAAATGAGGCTAGGCAGTCTTTTAAAAACGAAGCACTGAACACCAAACACTGCTTATTACAGATGTAAACTGACAATCTCACTCAGGGAAGTCATAAAGATGGTTGGTGTAGGAAGTGGACTCTCACACTGCAGCAGGAGAGGATGTTTTTCTGACGTTATGGCTGAGGTTGGGACAAAGTACAGGGAACTTTATTCTGCATCTGGTTGTGCTATACCTGACAATGGGACCACAAGTGTAGGACTTGTTCCATTCCAGTAACATCTCTCACCCTGCTGAGCACAAAAAAAGTCAACAAAAATAAGTAAGGTTACATGCTGCAACTCATTAATGACCTTGAACAATGATCCCAATTTTACAAAGTTGATAGTTTCAATCTCTTTGTTAACTTCTGTTGAATGTTTTAATTTTTTGTAACTTCAGGATAGCTGCTCCAGTATAGTACAAGATAATAACACTGGGACTTCATCAATGGTATGTCATTACTTGCCTCATTACATGGGTTCCAATAAAATTCCAATTTAATTTTATTGATTTTATTTTCTTGCATGATGCATTACATTTTCACACTAAAATTCATTATTTTTTCACAAAAAAGTTCTTTCTATGGTGTGATAATTGATATATTTTCATAAAAGTACAAAGCACGAGAAAGCCTTGAATGAGAAAAAAAACTATTTGGCCATTAAAAAAACCAATAGCAATCTTCTCTATTATGTGTCTACTGAATACATTTGATCTGAGGAAATATTCTGCGCTCTCTAAAATTAAATCAAGATAACCTCCATATATATTTCTATTCTTACAGTATATTTCTTAGACTTCCATTGGCATCATATAGCCAATGTGCCAACATATTGGGAGTGATTAACTCCATCCTTAATTATTCTTACACTGCTCAATCCCATTCCTAAGAAGATAATCATTCAGCTTTTTAGAGAGGTTAATCGATGCAATATTAACTGCTTTATTGAAGTGTACAAATACAACAATGATAAAAAGAAATCATTTTGATCTCAAGTCCAGCTTGAGGTTTGTTAACTTTATTCTCATGTCCTCTAGTTCTGATGATGATATTGCTAGTAATACCTGAATTTATATAGTCTTATTACATCAAAGCTTTTCACACAATGAATTACTTTGAAGTGCAGTGACTGTTGTTATGTCAGTTAATGCACTCATGATCTAAGTTAAATGGCTTTAACAACTGTTGAATTTAACACTGTGTGTACAAACATATCAGTCTTATCATAGGCATTTCCAGAAATATATGTCCCATAAGGGTTAATCATATTTTAAAACATTACTCAATACAATTGTTGTATAGCCAGTTTAAAAAATCGCTCCTGTGAAGTGCCTTGGGATGTTTTACCACATTAAAGATGCTATATAAATGCAAGCTGTTGTTGTTTATAGGTTATGAAATATTATGATGATATTAACAGATGTTTGTTGAATAAGACATGGCAGCGTCAGTACACTAATCCTATTTAAAATACAGCCATGTAGTATGCTTCAGTGTCAGTGAAGAACGGTGAGATATATGAAAGTAGTTTACTAGATGACCTCAGCAAGACATAACCAAAGAGCCCAAATCCCTTCACTGTCACATCATTGCGGTTAAATTATGTTTATAATACTTCAGCATTACCTGTTGTATTCATACCATATGTCAGCACAGCACAATCATTTCTGAGGAAAGCAATTGCTTATTTCTTCAAAAGTGCAAGACTTGAAGCCATCCCATACCATCAGCACTACTTCCAGGTCATGAAATGAGCTACCAACCAAACCAAACCAAACGTGGTCAAGAGTCCTCTGGTCCCTATGCACAGTGACCTTGTAAATTGATTGAAGGTTTCCTCTATTGGGTACTTCGAGTGAAATTATAAACGTGCCCTTTTCGAACTGTTACCTGTATTTGTGCGATATAATTACCCGTAGATGGAGAGGAAGTACTGTTTTGATGAAAATTGTGTGGTGCTATTTCTAATCAAATATAGATTAGATTAACGACTCAAATAGCTTTCATTAGCATTTCACCTCTGTAATGGAGACTGCAGGTCCAAGAAAGAACACATTTTATTTATTTATATAGAGAGAGAGAGAGAAAGAGCTGCCAAAATGGTAAGCAGTGACCTATCGTAAAACAAAAAAAACCCTGCGCTTTCAGTGAAATTGCATTTTATTTTGGGGGAAGCTGCCAAAAATGCAGCCACTATTTTGAAAGTTTAAAAATTAGGCTTGAGGCTTCATCTTTCTATGGCTCGCCAATACTTGTGGCTCGGTGCCATCTGCAGTCCATTACTGCTGTAAAATGTCGAACGCGATCCAGTCATTCGGGGAAATCTACAGAAATTACCCCCACCCCACCCCCCCCAAAAAAAAAAGATCTGCAGAAAGCAACCGCGGAAAGAATCCAGGGTCTGCATTAAATATGGTAACATTCGCCATACCATAACATTTTGGGTGGGGGAAAAAAAAAAGACCCCAACTGGGTTAATGCAAAGATCCCGCAGTTGTTTTATTATTCGCGTGTAACAGGCACCAAGGTATGTGTTTATTGGTTTCAATTTCTCACAAGTTGTATGTGAGGGTTTGATCTGCGTGCCTGGTGTTGTAATCTCAGATTCCGCTCATTGTCTGTATTCGCTCCGCGTCTTGTATTTGGCAACACTGGGCATTGTTGTGGAGCGGACCACTTTTTCCAGACAGTAGGGGCGGCGACGGACACGTAAAAAAAAAAAATCAAAAAAAAAACCGAGCGCAGGACATTCCGTCTTCGGATTCAGCACCAAAAAAAAAGTAGACTTAGAGCGGAGATAAAAACACTCACCGTGGACCTCTGCTTTAATTCTCATGGGCATTCGAGACAGCAACCGCTCTTCCTCACCACCCCCCGGTGCAGGAATGGTGGCGGTGAAGTCGCTGTCTTGGTACCCGATACATTGTGTCACTAGTGAAACCTTGAACAGAGTGACGCGGTGTGGCTGCGTGAATTACAAGGGGATTCCTGCCATCTCTTTAACTTGATCTGCACCCCAGTCCCTTTTCAGCTCAAAAAAAAAGACATTTTATTTCTTGCCTCTTCATTTTCATCACTTGGGTAAGCGATGTCGACTGCTTTTATATATATATATATTTTTTTTTTAAAAGAATTTGATGCCAAACTTACATGAATTGCATTCAGGGTTAATAATGTCAGTTTTAGGAAGCGATTTTCACCTTATTTTTTTCTCTCTCTCTATAAGTGAAGACATTCCCCCCCCCCCCATGTTTGGAAAGCCGCGTTTCCCTCTTTCGTCAATCATATAACTGGTTTATTTCAGTCGAATTGGTGTCAGTTTCATGAATTCAAGACCACGGCTCCCTGTTCGGATTAATTTAGAAGCAAAGCAACGAGTCAACGAATTGCAATTAAATATCAGTGGGCCAACTGCTACTGAGCCAAGTAATTGCTATTAAGTGGGGAATTTTTATTAATGGCTTTGAGGCACAAGGAATTCGCAATGTCCAGTTTTTTTTTAAAAAATCGCCCGTCCCCCTAATAAATCTGTGCTGTAGTACATGAAATAGCTCCAACTCAGTTTTTAGTTTCCCCACAGAATCGTTAGTGACTACATGGAAATCACATGCATTCGTAAATCATGTGACTGTTTTGCCCCGCAGAAAGCGTATCGTGTTGTGCTAAGCATGGGGATTTACGCCGCGTCAGGGTATATTTTGTGTTAGCGTGCCAAGGGTATTTCAAGATCTTGGGAGAAGTTGTCTGGTCAGACGCCCTTTTAAATCAGAACGATGTTATTTCATGTATTTAACTCGTCTTTTTGTAATGGTATATTTTCTTAACAACACTGTGTTTGGTTTCTAATTAAATTGATGAACAATTTTAATTGGCATCAAAAAAAACTTTGTACAACAACTGGAAATGAACCTATCCCAACGCTGATGCGTCTTCGTTTTATTGCGATTAAGTAGCTATTCTCTGCCCAGAGTTAGTCTCGCCACTGTTTATACTAAAACTGTAAATATTGGTTCATTCCACATTTCCAGCTGTTTTAAATTAAAACTCAAAACATGGCGGACTGGGTTGGTATTGGGAATGCCCAGACAGGCTGAGTTCCTGGAAGTCAGAAAAAAAGCTTCTTCCCATTTAAAAAGCTACAATTTCGAGTTGTTGTCCTGCCGTGTCAATTTTTTTCCTGCAGCGGATCTGTCCTGGGACAGTAAGAACCTTTGCAGCGCAGTCTATTTATAGGTTGTATTGAAATGACACCAAACAGTGCTGTGTTTACTTGTAATAGTCAATGCACTTCGAAATACTTGTATGCGAAGAGCTTTGAAAGATGTGATAAATGCAAGTCTTTTAAACGAACCAGTTTGTAAAGGTGAGCGCAATGAACGACTTCATCACAACGATAATGGAATGATCCGTTGTGCCTTGTTCCAAATGTAGTAATATGTCTTGTTACCTTGTACTGTGTTGACACTGCCTTTTAAATGATACTGATTGTATTTCTGCTTTATAAAGGATACACGTAAAGTCAGTCGTCCGCCTCTGTTGAACACAATGCTTTAGGATTTTGTTAAACTGTAAGCGTCACATGGAAGCTTCACTCTCCTCCTCTGGACCTTTAAAAGATGGACATTTAGTCAAACTTGGCTTTGAATTTGGAGTAAACCTGGTACATGCCAATTCATTTGGTTCCAATATAGTCTAGTTTGTAACCTGTTTGCTGTGGAATGAAGTCTCTCATAATCTTGAATCAATCTCTCTCTCTCTCTCTCTCTCTCAATTCTCATCGGTTCCTCCCAAGCTCCCAATGTTCATATTTAACGCTCCTCTTCCTCCTACATCCCCACTGTTTTAAAATCAACTCCTTTCCCTGTCTCCTATTCTAACTCATTCTTCCACCTTGAAGTTGTGGACTCCTTGCCTTCTACAATCCACAGGCTTTTCAACCTGAAGCTTGGCCTCACCTAATCATCACGCTGTGCTTTGCCTTGTCTTCTCCCCTTTTCAATCTTTGGTTTTTTGCACTATGGGCCTTCACCAACATTTCTGAATAAAAACGGGTGATTTGCATCCATGCTTGGCACCTGGCTTGTGAGACTCAAGCACACATCTGTTGCAATTGTAATACAGTACTGTCTAATGATTGTTGAAGGAGCACTGATGAGACAAAGCTTAAATGGTAGGTAGGTCACCTCCAGTATTATCTTTCCTAATCCTCGTCACATTGAAAACTATTAAAGAATAACAGCTGCCAGGATTTATTCGCTTACATGTAGAAAGAATGACATCAGTATGCAATTTCTGAAAGACAGATTTTTGTTTCTGTTCACTTTTAAATAAGATGCATTATTAAAACCTGATTTATTTTTAACTGCAAAAGACTGGTCTTCAACTTGATAACCATCTATGAGTGAGGCCTAAGTAAACCCAATGCAGCAGTTTTTCCTGCAGGCTTCATTATTGTGATTGGAGGTTCATTTCTATCGCTCATATTTAACGTGTCTCGGGGGGAGCCACAATGGGAGGGGAGGAGTCGTGGGCTTATTAATATTATTTCCTTTCTAGAATATTTGCTTTTACTTAGAACTAGTCAAAATCAAATATGTAGTAGCTTGCAGTAGAATTGATCTTTTTTTTAAGTAGGTCTCTTTTTCTCCCCCCCCCCCCCCCCCCCTGCCTTGCGATTGGTGCCTAGGTAATACACATAACCAATGGGTGTGGTAGAGATGCATTGGTTTCAGTCTGTGGCAGCTCAGCTCAGCTGGGTGGGCAATAGGGAGTGCAACATGTGGTCTCAGTGTCCCTGGGTTAGGGAAATTGTGGGTCTGCAATGGGCTCAGCTTGGAATTCCCCCCTTCTCTCATGGTTGAGGAATTTCCATTGAAGCCTAGGGTAAGGTTGACACCTTTATGGTTGAGCTGGTGAAACCAGTGAGTATCTGAGCCATACAGAGGAGAAAGCTCCCAGGTTGATTCTCAGTCTGTGCTGCATCAGCTCATCCCAGTAGCGTGGGGATGGGGGTGCTAAAATTGGCCTTAACGTCCTTGGTTAGAGAAATTACAGGGATGTGAGCCAGCTGTGATCACCACCACACCCACCCCCCCCCCCACCTTTGTTTTCCTGGCCCATTGTCAAGTTGCTTGCTGACACTGATAGTTGAAAGTCCTCATACAAATAATGACTGCTTGAGGTGAGGTAGTGGAGGGTGCCTTGCACAATACGCCAGCAGAGAATCATTGGGATATAAATTCGTCTTGGACGGTTACGCTAAATGGGGAGCATTGAGTATTGTGTAGGTGACGTCAATTGAACTGAGTATCATGCAAAACCTGCCCATTATACGCCCTGCAATAACGGCCAAGACACAATGCCTTCAAGAAAGGAGTTGACCGTAGCTAGGGGCAGGGTAGGCTGCCCCAACGACTGAAGTGATAGGTTCGTTGGTAGTTTATCACTGTTTATGTCAAACAGCTGGAAAGGAAGTAGAGATGAAAATTATCTGAATGGATCCTGGTTGTGAACTTGTATATAGAGCAAGCTGGATGAGCGAAATGGTTTGGTTTTGTACTATATACTAAAAACAATTCAGCAATTGGGATGGGGAATATAACACCTAGCCAAACTGCGCATCCCCGATTTTAATCGCTCCACCACTGGCGGCTGTGCCTTCAGCTGCCTAGGCCCGAAGCTCTGGAATTCACTCCCTAAACCCCTCTACCCCTCTCCTCCTTTTAAGATGCTCCTTAAAATCTACCTCTTTGACTGAGCTTTTGGTCATCTGACCTAATATCCTCTTATGTGGCTCGGTGTCAAATTTTGTTTGCTAACGCTCCTGTGAAGCACCTTGGGACATTTTACTACATTAAAGGCGCAATATAAATGCAAGTTGTTGAGTAGAGCAGCAAGTAATCAATGCCTTGGAAAATGGAAAAATGTGGGGTGGGGGAGGAGGAGGAGGAACGTTGGCAGAAAACAAAGAGCGGGGGACATGTTTTGGGGAAAAAAAACTTAGGGCAAGATTTAGATGGTATTAAATTGTTAAAAATATCCTTTTTTTGGCTAGTTGTTATATTCCCCATCATAATTGCTGAATGGTTTTGTACAGTATATTGAAAACAAAACCATTTCGCTCATCCAGCTTGCTCTATATATAGGTTCACAACCAGGATCCATTCAGATAATTTTCATCTCTACTTCCTTTCCAGCTGTTATTGACAGTTTCATTGGTAATTAAGTTGTGCAGAGGTGGGAGTAGTAGCCTGTCGTAAGTGATAATGGGATCAAAAATTTAATGCCACTCTCTCTGCAAATGTACTCAGTAAACTGGGAGAAATAAAGAATTCTGAACAACAGTTGGGAAGGACAGTTTTGTTGAAAAATCACTTAATGATCTTGAGCTTCAACTGGAGTCCTTGTGCTGAAATGTACTCTATACAATTATAACTCTTCTTCCGGACATCCATTTATAATTGCATCAGCATGATTTGATTTGGATTAGTTTTCCGGTGCAAGTGTTATTGGAGAGAACAGCCCCTTTTTTGTATCCTCTAGATCATTTAGAATAGAGAGTTAGCTGTTTCCTTGCATGATTGCCTTTGTGGTAATACCATCGTGTTATTAAAGGCACTTTTGTAACTTAAATGACTTGAAAGGCATTGCCTCCACAGCCACTGAAACCATACCCAGGAGGTAGTTGCATTCTGTGCCTCTGAAGTTGAAGTGGCATTGGTAGCAAAGGTTAGGGTACTGTCACTGGTATTTTCCATCGAGTCTGCCATTTTGATTAAGACCATGAGTGGGTAGTAAAAATGGGGCATGTGCTGTGGATGGGAGCCACACTATTAGTGCTCTATAATAAAACTGGATATGAGTGATATCAGCATGTATTAGTTAGTTCCTTCAGTTGATAATTCTGGTCTGATGGGATAGATGTGGGTGGGTTGTTGTTGTTTCAAATTACATTCTTTGATAAGGACCTAACTTTTTGCCACCAGCTCCATCCATCACGTTGATAATGAAAATGTGAAAAATCAAACCTTTTTAAGAGCTCAGGATATGACTATTCCAGTTCTTTGATAGTATTGATTGCCGTCATCTGAGAAATGTTAGAGACTTTATTTAAAAAAAACAATGCTTATGTAAAGTCTGGAGATTTATTGCAAGGGTGTTGGAGTACAAGAGGAAGGAAGTCTTACTATAGTTGTACAGGGCTTTAGTGAGACCTCACCTGGAGTACTGTGCACAGTTTTGGTCTCCTTATCTGAGGAAGGATATATTCACCTTAGAGGCGGCACAACGAAGATTCACAAGATTAATTCCTGGGATGAGAGGGTTGTCCTATGAGGAGAGGTTGAGCAGAATGGGCCTATACTCTCTGGAGTTTAGAAGAATGAGAGGGATCTCATTGAACATATATAAGATTATGAGGGGGCTTGACAGGGTAAGTGCTGAGTGATTGTTTCCCCTGGCTGGAGAGTCTAGAACTAGGGGGCACAGTCGCAGGATAAGGGGTCGGCCATTCAAGAGATGAGGAGGAATTTCTTCACTGAGAGGGTTGTGAATCTTTGGAATTCTTTACCCCAGAGGGCTGTGGATGCTGAGTCATTGAATATATTCAAGGCGGAGATGGATAGATTTTTGGACTCTAGGGGAATCAAGGGATATGGAGATCGGGCGGGAAAGTGGAGTTGAGGTCGAAGATCAGCCATGATCTGATTGAATGGCGGAGCAGGCTCAAAGGGCCATATGGCCTACTCCTGCTCCTATTTCTTATGTTCTTAGAGACCCAAAAGAGAACAATTAGTTAATATCTCCTGACCCGCATATGAAGTCCTTATGTCGACTGATCCCTTTGAGAGCTAATTGAAATCAAACTCAAAGTACTAAAATTAATCTACTTTTTGGTTCTGAATAAATTGAATTGCAAAATGTCTTTTGATTTTTGCATATTTCATGAATTCCATTTTATTTTACTTAATTACCATATATTCACTCCAATTATTTTTCTTACCTTCTAAGTTCATCCTGTGTCGCTCCTCGTAGGAGAGGGATACAACAACAGGGACAGTTCACAACTTCCATTTTTGAACAAGGACACTCTTGAGTGGTACAAAAGAACTTTTTGTTTGATTCTTGTAGTTCATTTTCTTCTCTGCAACTTCCAGAGAGCAAATATAATAAAACATTCCTGCATTTTTATGATGTAATGTGGGAAATATTGCAACACTTCA